>NC_047673.1:45060041-45062089 GCF_011762505.2 Arvicanthis niloticus
CACCACAAGACAGTATATTTCGTGGATCTGCAATGATCTGCTCCAAAGGAGTTTGCTATTGCTTAGTGATTATCATATTTTAATAATAATAATAATAATAATAATAATAATAATAGATAAAGCATATTAATAGCAGGAACCTTTCCTAAAATGAGTCCTTTAAAGCCTTGCTGAATAAAGATTCACTTGTCTCAGATTATATACTAATCCAACACAAGCCATTTCAGTATGATCACCTGCTAATTATTAGCTTGTCCCATTATGACTCCTGACAGTGATGTTTTGTGAGAAATCTTTTCAGGGGAGACACAAGAAACATTTACTCACCCAATATAACAAACACAGAGGTGATGAAAACAGATCCCACCAATGGCCCATTTGGGGAACTGATGAGTTTTACTGAGATTATTTATAGAGTATGGCTGACACTGAGCAGAACTAATTAAAAGACAGCTGCATCACCAATGCTTACTTGAGTATGAGTGGCAGCTCTAAAAGCTGGAAATCTGGATCACAATTCTAAGCCTGAAAGCAGGCCAACTCACTGTGAAGTGTCCTGTTCAGGTTCCTCATGTGGTATAAACCTATTCTGGGAAACCTGTCTAGTTTCTGTTTATTCAGCTTGGGTTTCTTTTCTGTGAGGAAGATTCAGTTTAATTGCTTCCTCTGACAGGTTGTGCCTTAGTGAATCTGGACATTTCCAGAAAATTCTTTAAGCTATTTTGAGTTATTTACCTTTCAGTTTAAGCAGCTTGCTCTAACTTGGACGAAGACATGTATCTACAGGTAAAGTATTCAAAATTGTACCATCAAAGCAGCCAGAAAAGAAACACCCACAGGAAACTATTTACTTATGTAGGTCTACCACCTCCAAGCAGTGTATTTATAATCTCAGGTCTTTGGTAGATTAAGTCATTCATTGGTTCAGATTCATCAGGGTTTGATTATCTCAAGACAAGTCTCAAAGTTATACACTAAGATGGTAGTTACTAATCCTCTTCTGATGTTTAAACAGATTCAAGTTTGAGGATTATATAAATCTAGATGAGAGGTATTAGATGGTATGCAGCATTAGTCTTAGAAGCTTTATATGTACTTCTTTATCAAATAAAAACATTGAATACCTACCATCACCAAATTTCAAAATGATTTTGAAAGAATTGGCTTCAGTCTTTTCTCACATTGTAGTCATTATCTGCCTGCTGGTCCACCTTCTGACAGTTTCTCATCGAAATCTTCCTCCTCTCTCTTTCCCAAAGGATGTCCTTACCCACCTCTTCCATGCCAGGCTTCCACTCCATGGAGCATTAAATCTCTCATTGTTTAGGTATGTCTTAACTCACTGAGGCTAGACTAGGCAGTTCTCTGCTGTATATATGTCAGGGGCCTTGGACCAGCTAGTGTATTCTGCTGGTTGGTCATTATATGTCTGAGAGATCATCTCAGGGGTCTAGATTATTTGAGAGTGCTGGACTTCCTATGGGTTCAGCCTCTACGACTTCTTCCAGCCTATCCCTAATTCAACCACAGTGGTACCTGACTTTTGTTCATTTGTTGGATGTAAGTATCTGCCTGCATCTAGGTCAACTGTTTCTTGGGCCTCTGGGAGGGAAGGTCTAATAAGTTCCTGTTGGGAGCCGACTTTTAGCAGAAAGTGGTTAGATCATCTTTACAGCCATCTGGAATCATAGACCCTGATAAGAGACTTGGTTTTCAATAGCCTACAACAGCTGAGCACACTCTGACAAACATCTTGTTTATCCCACATAGCTTGTTTAGTTTGTTTGCTGTTTAGTGACCACAGCTACAAGGCCCACATGATATCCACGTCTACAAGGCATGTTGTGCACTTGCTCTCCACATGCTATCCACACCATACATGCCTGTAAGGTGCACGTGCTATCCACGCCTGTAAGGCTTACATCATATTAACACCTGCAAGGCACGTGGTATCCACGCGTCTACAAGGCACGTGGCAAAAGCCTATAAATACTCCAGACTTCCCTTCAAAGAGAGACAATAAGAGAGAAAAGACACAATAAAGAAGG
>NC_047673.1:45062189-45255331 GCF_011762505.2 Arvicanthis niloticus
CTCTGCATATGGATCTGCTGCCATGTGACCCCACATTCTCCTGTTTTGCCGCGCCCCCACCGCGATGAGGCTTGGCCCAAACGGAGATTTCCCACTGAGAGCTCTTACCGCAGCAGAGTCTGCTTTGTGCGCACTGTGAGTGCCCTGCTTAGCCCTGCTTCTCTACAATACCTATCTCTGACAAAGGACCGTACAGACCAGCGACAGAGATCCACACTCATGCACCCATGCACGGGCCTACATTGTTTCCCACAGGTGGTGACAACCTGCGCGGAGCCAGCTCCACAAGCGCCCCCGCTGGTGTCTGCAAAAACCATGAGTAACATCTCTTTCTGTCCACCCTACCCCCTCTTTCTTTCTCTGATTTTTTGCTATAGTCTAACCCTTGCCCTAATACAAAAGAACTAGGTCTCTCTCCCCACGTGTTCTCCAGCTCAAGGACAAGATGGCGGCGGCTTCCTAGCCCCCCACTCTTCCCATCCCCCCAGCTCCACAGAGGGGGTTCCTCCACAGCTAATAGCTGTCCTTCAAGCCACAGCACCTACTGTAACCCTCTTCTAAGACTCCCTTGGCTGAGAGACTCCTTCTCGCGGCTGAGACCATCCTGTCTCTTCTCTCTCTCTCTCTCCTCTCTCTCAAAATCGCCAACTCCAAACTCTAGCCCCTAGCGCCCTGCCGATAGCTTCTTTCCCTACTCCCCTATCATACATGACAGGCTACAGCTATTTGGCTCAGCCTGCTTGCCTGAAGCAACAGGGCAGAACCTGCTTGCTACCCAGCCCTGTGTTCCTTAGCCAGCCTATGCTTCCCCTCACCCTCAGTCATTTGCAGCTGACTAAAGCTACTTAGCTCAGCCAGCTTGCCTGAAGCAGTGGATCTAAAATCCTGCCTGCACCCCTTGCCCCCACTGCTGCTGCAGTTTCTCTCAAAGCTGCTGACTCCAATCCAGCTTCCACGTGTCTTTCCCATAGACACAGACTCTCACTCTTTCTGACTCTTAGCCCTCCACCTTACTTCTTGCTTGCCTTAACTTTTCTTCAAAGTTGGCCTTTACTTTTATCTACATTTAAAATTTACCAGCTAAGAAAAAGAAAAGCGGGAATGCAGAACCTCTCTGCCAGAGCACCAGACACCACATGCAGAGCTAGGCCCCTCCCCCCACTGCTTCTAAACCCACCATTACTGCTCCTCCCCAACAGGAGGACCTGCAACAAACGTTCCTGTTTTTCAACCAAAATTTTTTAATGTTTCCTTTTCTTTCTAACAGGAACACATAGAGCAACAATGCTTGTGTTTTTCACCAAAATTTTTGTTATTTTTTTTATTTAATGCTGCCTTTTCTCTCTAATATTCGTGATATAATGTCCAACATTATTTTTTTTCAACCTTTATATATTCAAGGTTTAAAAGCCATCTAATTTCCTTCCACAGTTTAAGTGAACGTGCTGATCACCATTTCTTGAGTCTTAATTAACAACTAATTTCTTTTACAGGCAAACTGTTGCTGCCAATCTCAGATACAAAATTAACATTGTTTTTCTCCCTCAGCCATCCAAAAACAGACTCAAAGATACCTTCCAAGACTAACTTCCTCAAACACCTTTGCTTTTCCAGGATCTTAATGACAGGCCATAAGGTGCTTGTTCCCAAGCATTTAATGCTCAGTATCCAGCCTACAGACATCTCCCTTGCCTGAAATGCTGCTTCCCTACTGTGATTATCCTACAGGTATACCCACAGATCCAACAGAGTCCAGCCATCCTCTGGAACCTGCCTGAGCTGCCAAGCTGCCTTCTTCCAATCATCTCATCTGACTGAAGAACCCAAAACATGCTGAGATCCAGAGACCCACACTAGGCTCCAGAGATGCACGTTGGAACCAGAGATACTCACTACAGAAGACAGATCCAGACCTTCCAGCTACAAATGAACTCTTTTGCCAAAGTCACATAGCTAAAGTTACATGTTAGTGAGGAAAACATAATGTCTATTTAGATTAATCAGATGTCATTACCCTCAAACTGTACAATCTGTATTTAATTGTTTCAATGATTCCCTGCCTTCCAAACCCTACCTTCAATTCCCATTACCCTTGACTTAGTTATGCTACACCCTCTGGCCTACGTAGTGTTTTCTTTTGACCACCTCATCCAAAATTTCACAAAAAACAGTGAGATGTTGGGCCGTGAAGAGATGGTTTGGACATAGCCTGGTTGAACGAGCTATAAATCCCGGAGACCCTTTTAGGACGGTAGGATGTTTGGCTCTGTTCCTAGCCCCCTTGATACAGCACTGGGTTTGATCTCCCCATGCTCCCAGATTCCAGACTACTCCACAGGGCCCACATCTCTCATTAAACTGTACCTTGCAGACTACAGATGATACAGAGCCGCCCTCTTTTTATGAAAGAAAAGAGGGTGGATGTTGGGCCTTGGACAAGGTAACTCCATTTAACCTGTTACCTTCAGTCACGTAGGACAGGTAGAGGGTGTGACTAACAAGTCTCCACCTCCAAAGATATAATATTAATGAATTATCAAAAGGCCAGGGGCGTAGCTAATTAAGTTATTCCCTCCCCTTTCTCCCTTCCCTATAAGACTGGTCTCCCCTGGCTTTTGGGGGGGGGGGGGGGGGGGGGTGGAAGCGTATACCAGTTGCATCCATTCACCATGCCATGAACAATAAAAGCTTTGGAAAACCGGACTCCAGTGTCCATGGTCTCTCCGCCTGATTCCCAGCTTTTGGAACCCTGGAATCTTGCGATGCAGCCGCCAGCCCCCCACCAACAACTGCGTGAATGTGAGATCCTCCACTGGCGGCGCAGGAAGCCCTGATGCCGGACCGCCCTGAGACTCTGGCGCCTGACTCCCTCCCCCCCGCCCGCGAGATTTTTCCCCACAACTTGACATGTCACTGTTGGTTTTCAGACAGAAGATTTTCCCATTTCTCAGAGGAGAAGGTGATTGGGGATGGTGGATGACATCTATAAGAGATGGACATTTGGAGGGTAGGGTGTTCAATTTTGATATAACATGAATAAATTAATTAATGAAAACACATATTTTCAACTGAAACAGAAATACATCACATTCATAGTCCTCTTCTTTCCTTGAAGCATGTCCCAAGTGACTGTCCATATTTACCACCCTCATTCTCAAGTTTGTCTTCTTTAGATTACACATATATACGTATACCTATATGTGTGTGAATGAGTGATTTGTGCCTATGTGGGAAGCCAATGCAAGGTCTTACTCTTGGCAAACATTAATCTTTGGCTCTCCTATCTACTATTTTTTCTTTCTGCTTACCTTTCATGATTCACTTGTCCGTTCTCAGAACTTCAAAGAAGGCCTCATAGCAACCCACCCTTAGTAACCCTTCCTTCTGATCTCTAGATTTAGACAACATCCTGCTAGATAGATGCTTTTAGAACCCCTGGTAATGGAAAGGCTTTGTGAGAAAAAACTTAGTTAGATATCACAGCTGCAGCTAGCTTCCTCCATCTGCAAAGCCCTCTTTCCTTTCCTAACCCTCCCCATATCCTGTTTTTAGAGTATATAACCAGTGTGAACAATAAAAAATTTGCCAGCTTGATCAGACTTCTTGACGTGATATGCCTTTTTATTTTCTCTCACGTCTCAGTCCTCTCCACAGGGTCTAAGGGTCTCACTTGATTGTCCAGCTGCCCTGGACACGCCTGTGTGTATTTTTGTGTATTTTTAGCTATGTGTATTTACAAGCACATAAATACATCTCCGTGAGTGAGTTTTTCTTATTTGTGATTATATATTGCTTTAGTGATGAACAATCTCCATTTGAAAACTCATATGGCTGACCATATCTAGTGGGAAAGTAATTCTCACTTTCTAACCACATTAATTTAGTATAATTAAATGGATAGAAATGGAAAAATAAACGTAACATGAAGTAATAAATGGAAAAGAATTGTAAACTTGTAGGGGGCAAATACTAAAGAAGTAAGACCTTTGATATATAATACAAAGTTAGTTTTAGCAAAGCCACATGGAAGTATTATTTTATATTTACTTAAAATTATACACAGTATTTATGCTTATGTTTATGCTTAGTGATTTTGAGTTCTCTTTTAGATATGTTTGTTTATATATATATGTATATATATGTATATATATGGTGTACATTATATACATAAAAATTTTTCATCACTTGGAAAGGATCCATATGATAAATCGACACATATATGCATATATTACAATGACACTGGAGATAACAATGTTTTTCAAAGGAACCATAGACATACTCAAAGATGAGTATAAATTATAAGATCTATTCTATCACATTTTATGTATAAAATGATTATGAAAATAAGGATAATTTGACACATTTACTATGTGTATCCTATGAATTCATTATAATGTCTTATGTTCTAGATATGATTTGAAAAAGTATATTGAATATGTATGCAGAAAATAGACATTCTTTCATTGTTACTGATTTTAATGGAGTGATTTTGTGCTTTTCTTCATGCAAAAACAGATTTCCCCAGACATATTAGAAATCATATTTTCTCTCCATAGTCTGACTTGAACTCCAATGCAATTATCTCATATTTTGTCAGTCTTTTCTAAAATCTGTGAGATTGTTGTGTGGCTTCTATGTTGTAATTTTTTTTCTTACCTCATCACCTTTATTGATTAACTTATGCAGAACTACCTCTGCATCTCTAGAATGAAAGAAACGTAATCCTGCTACATCATGCTTTGGAGTGATTTTGAGTTCTCTTTTTTTTTTTTTTTTTTTTTTTTGAAATATTTTGAATGTTTGGAAATAATTTTTGAAAAAGAATGTAAATGTTAGCAAGTATTTAATATGGGATACAAATATCTTTTCTAATGTATTTGGGCCAAACTCATAATGGGTCCTTAAAACAAAAAAAGTACACTTTAAAAAGAATCGTGTGATTCTACAATGAAGAAAAAAATTAAAGAATATTGTCATTAGATCTAAATTGATGGTCTACTAGAACTGTTCACTGAGACTATCTGGCCATGAGCATTTTTTACTTGTGAGTCTCTGAGTAAAACACCTCTCATATCAGAGGATTTTTGTTGCTTAAAACTATCTATATCATTTGTATTTAATATTCATAAGTTGTATATGAAATATCCTTTTATGTTTTATAAAAATTAAAAAAAAATTGATGGAGCTGGAAACAATGAATATAAATGAGGAACTGCAAGAAAACTACAATGTAAGTTTTCTTTCATGTGCTTAGATAGCTTTTAAGATTTGGGTATGTGTTTTGCACTTAGAATGTCTATGGAGATTAAGTAGCTAGTTAGGAACCAGAATAATTATTTTCATAGAACAAAACCAGAGATTTTTAAAATGTAGAAATAGGAATAAGATTATATCATGTGATGAGGCAGAGAATATAGGAGGTGGACCGTAATGGAGAGCAATAACTTACTACAGTCTAAATTTTAGAGTTGAATTTATGTACTGTCTTAATATGTGGGGACATGCCTATTATAAATTCTTCCTAAGATATGTGCATATGAAAAACATTTGAAGTGACATTTCCATGAATTAAAACAGGTCATGCAATAACTACATGCCAAATGCTACTACATACAGAACTTAGTACAAGAAACAGGTTATAACCTTTTGAGTTATTCTCCAAAGGGGACCTATAGTTCAGTTTCATACGACAGGTAATTCCAAACATATTTGTTTTTCTTCCAAACCTGAGTATATGTTCCTACTGAGGCAATAAAATATAAAACAACAAAGAGATACTGAGTTGGTTACTTAACATAATTGTTCATCTCCTATCCATTACATTCATAGTATTGTCAGGTACTGAAATGCTAAAGGTAGATAAAATAAATTATCAATCTCTCCCAGCTAATCAATTTTTGATGTCCAATGCTGGTCTTCCTAGAAGACAACTTCACTGGTTTATATAATTCCCTAATGATTTGGAGGCACCTACGACTGTATAATTGCAGTACTATGGCTATGTGAGTTAAAACTCATATGAGAGACTGGTTATGTGGCCAAGAATCTGAGAATAAAAAGTTGCTGGGCCCTAAATTAAAATACACTACATATTTTATTACTCATTTTATTAATTTTCATTTCAAATGGTATCCCCCTTCATGGGGACCCCTCCACAAAATCTCCATTTCCCCTTACACTTTACCTCTATTTGAGGGCTCCTCCACCCACTCACCCCCTGCCACTTCATCATGCTAGCATTCCCCTATGTTGTGGAATCAAGCAGCTATAGGACCAAGGGTCTCCCCTCCCATTAATGTCTGTGAAGTCCATCTTCTGCTACATAATGTATCTGGAGCCATGGCTCTCTACATTTATACTCTTTGGTTGGTGATTTGCTCCCCTGGAGCTCTGGGTGTCCCGGTTAGTAGATAGTGTTCTTCATATGTGGTTGCAATCCCTTTCAGCTCCTTCATTTCTTCCCCTCGGTCATCCACTGGTGCCCCTGAGCTCAGGGTGTGAGTATCTGCGTCTGTATTCATCAAATGCTGGTAGAACCTCTCAGAGAATAGCCTTGCCAGGGTCCTGTTAACAACTGCTTCTTGGCATCATCAATAGAGTTTGGGTTTGGTATATGAAGATTGGTTGGATTCATATGTAGGTCGGTTTCAAGATGGCTTTTCCTTCAGTCTCTGTTCCAATTTTATCTTTCTTTCCTTTGGACAGAAACATTTCTGAGTTAAAATTTTGATATGTGTGTGTTGTCCCTTCCCTCATTTGGAGGCTGTACCTAACTACTGGAGATAGTCCCTGCAGGTTCTATATCCACTTTCTTGGGTATTTTATCTAAAGTCACTCTTTTCTGTCCTGGAAGGTTCTCTCTTCCTGGGAGTCTGGGACATTTTAGTCACTAATATGAGTTCCCTATTCTCCACAACCACATGCTTCTATTCAATTTCTTGACCATCTGATATTCTCTCCCTTCCAATACCTGAGTTTGCCCCTTCCTTTTTTCCATTTTCTTTTTCTCTCCCTCCCAGCTCCTTCCTTCCTTTTACCTCCTGTGATAATTTTTTCCATGTTCTATGTAAGATAGAAGAACCTATACTTTGTTATTCCTTTTTCTAAAGCTCCATAAACTTTGTGGGTTTTAGCATGAGTATTGTGAGCTTTGGGGTGCATATCCACTTATCAATGAATCCACACAATAAGTGTTGTTTTGTTTCAAAGTTACATCACTCAGGATGATATTTTCTAGTTCCATCAATCTGCCTGTGAATCTCAGCAAGTACTTGTTTTTATTAGCTGAATAGTATTTTGTTGTGTAAATGTATATCATATTTTTTTGTCCATTATTTTGTTGAGGGACAACTTAGTTGTTTCCTGGTTCTGGTTATTAAAACTAAGGCTGCTATATACATAAGTGGAGTATTTGAGTGTCTTTTAGGTATATCCCAAGTATTGTTACAGCTGTGTCTTCAGATAGAAATATTTCCAATTTTCTGAGAAACCACCAGATTTATTTCCAAAGTGGTTTTACCAGCTTACAGTACCTCTAGCAATCGAAGAGTGTTCTGCTTTCTCCAGATACTTGCCAGCATCTGCTTGTTGCCTGAGTTTTGGACCTTAGCCACTATAATAGATTTGAGGTTATATCTAATTCTTTTGGATTTGTATTTCTCTGATGACTAAGGATGTTGAGCATTTCAAGTGCTTCTCAGTCATTTGAAATTTCTCAGTTGAAAATTCTTTGTTTGCCTCTGTACCCCATTTTATTAGGGTTATTTGTTCCTCTAGATTCTTATTTCTTGAGTTACTTGGAAATTTTGAATATTAACCCTCTACCACATGTAGCGTTGGTAATACACTTTTCTCAATCTGTGGGTTGCTGTTTTGTACTATTGACAGTGTCCTTTGACTTACCAAAATTTTTCAATTTTATGATTTCCTGTGTCTATCAATTTTTGACCTTAGAACATGAATCATTGGTGTTCTGTTCAGGAAATTTTCCTGTGTGCCAATGTGTTTGAGGTTTTATTTTCTACTTTCTTTTCTATTAAATTTATGTAATGTGATTTTATGTGGCAGTCCTTGATGCACTTGTACTTAAGCTTTGTTCAAGGAGATGAGAGTGGATTAATTTGCATGCTTCTACATGCCAACTGCCAGTTAAAACAGCACTCTTTGCTGAAAATTCTGTCTTTTTTTCACTAGATAGTTTTGGCTTCTCTGTCAAAATCAAGTAATTATAGGAGTGTGGGTTGAATTCTGAGTCTTTAGTTCTATTCCACTGATCTACCTTCCTGTACCAACACCATGCACTTTTATTCCACTATTGCTGTGAACTACAGCGTGAGGTCAGGGAAGGTGATTCCCTTAGATGTTTATTTCATAGTTTAAAATGATTTTTGCTATTCTGTGTTTTTTGATTGTATACACTATTGACCCAAATAACTCAATCAGAGTATTCATACATATGATTAAAAAAAATAACTTCGGCATAGTAGCTGGATATAAAATTAACTCAAATAAATCGGTAGCCTTCCACTTCTTAAACAATAAATGGACAGAGAAAGAAATAAGTGAAAGAAACCCTTCACAATAGTTACAAATAATATAATATATCTCAATGTGACTCAAACCATGCAAGTGAAAGGTAAGTATAACAAGAACATCAAGTCTATGAAGAAAGAAATCATAATGACCTCAGAAGATGGAGAGATCTCCCATGCTCATGGATTGGCAGGAATAACCCAGTAACAAAGGTAATCTTACCTAAAGTAATCACCATCAAAATTTAAACTCAGTACTTCACATTGATAGAAAGAACAATTCTCAAATTCATCAAAAATTTACTATTATTACTACAAATAAAAATGGAATAATGTGACTCCTAAATTATATTTCTTTTCACTAGATCTGTGTATCACTCAGACTTCAATGGACAAACTTAATATGTATATCAACAATGTGCAGAAATTGAGAGACTTTGGAATGCTTAGTCCTATATAAGTTATCTTTATCACACCCTTCTATCAAGGCTCAGGGACGATGCAGAAGATGAGACAGAATGAATTGAAAGGCCAGATTTGTGAATTATGTTAACTAAACTGCATGTTTTTAGATGTGAGGTTTCAGCTATTGAGGTTTTTAGGTGTGAGGTTTCAGCTATTGCTTCTTTGTAATTCCTTCAATTTTACTGCCATGATTATAACACTGTAAAACTACAGCCCCTACTTGAATGTTCTCTTTTATTTATTTATTTTTTGTTTTTGTTGTTGATTTTTTGATACAGGGTTTCTCTGTGTAGCCCTGGCTGTCCTGAAACTCACTCTGTAGACCATGCTGGCCTCTAACTCAAAAATCCACCTGCCTCTGCCTCCCAAGTGCTGGGATTAAAGGTATGCACCACCACTGCCCAGCCTTGAATGCTCTTCTTGTTTAACCTATTTTGGTTGTGGTGTTTTATTCTGCCAATAGAAGAATAACAATGCCAATGACTCAATTTCTTAAGTTCTAATATTGAATTAAATAGAACCTTGTTTAACTCGTAAGGATAATGTGACTATTGTGAATCTGAAGAAGACTTTGCAAACTAAAGTGTATTCAATAATAATGAAGAGAAATGAAACATGACAGATTTCACTGTTACAAGACTAGAAAAAATGGGTCAGCAGAACCCAGTATTATAAAGAAATATTGAAGCCATGCATACCACCTAAGTAAAAACTGCATTTAAAAAGTAAAAATTGATAGTGGTGAATGATGGTTTTGATCTGTTCTTGGATTCACACTGTTAGAATTTTATTGAGTATTTTGACATCCACTGCTGGTAGGATTTCCAACTTGTAAAACCACTATGGAAATCCACCCAGTGTTCCCTCAAATAATTGGAAATAATTCTACCTGAAGAACCACATGTATCACTACTGGACATATACACCAAAACATGCTAGAAAATATAACATGGATACATGCTGCACTATTTTCATTTCAGCCTTATTTTTAATGGCCCAAAGTGAGAAACAACCAGATTTGTAATAGCCAGAAGCTATTTCTCAATGGAAGAATGGATACAGAAAATGTGATATATTTAAACAATACTCAGGTATTAAGTCTGAGCTGCATGTTTAACGACAATCCTGGGCATTCTCTAAGATGAAACGATATTCTTGGTTCTCAAAATCCACAAATATAAGGTGGTGTAAGGCCCTATTCTCACCCAGATGACTGCAGTGGTGAATTAAGAATGATGCAGGACTCACTCACTGATTAGCTATATGTCTCACCTACTTT
Organism: Arvicanthis niloticus; assembly: GCF_011762505.2. Lineage (NCBI taxonomy): Eukaryota > Metazoa > Chordata > Mammalia > Rodentia > Muridae > Arvicanthis > Arvicanthis niloticus. Next base: position 45,072,465 of record NC_047673.1, read on the forward strand.
ATTAATGTCACAGAGATGTCTTAGTGGGCCAATAACAGTGCTCTATGTCTGTTTATTTTTGTGTAAATATGGATGTAAAGAGATTCTGTAAAGAAAGAACACAATTTCATGATATAAGACATTCAGAAGGCTGAAACAAACTTAATATGACCAAAGAAAAGAAACAAGATGAGGAGCAATGTGACCTGATATGGGGCATCACTATAAGCACAGTTCACTCCCACTTGTATATATGTGTGTGTGTGTGTGTGTGTGTGTGTGTGTGTGTGTGTATATATATACATATATACATATATATACATATATACTACACTAACTACAAAACATCATGAAAACTTTTCATTCATTTTGGAATGTTTATGCCCATCACAATTATTATTCTCAGCCTCTTGATGATTTTCATCTTTCTTTATCATTAGGAAATAATATTTTATATTTGATGCATAGTGATTTGTCTGAGTATCTTCTGCTTCTACTTCTTTCTATTCTTTATGCTTCTAAACCATGTCCATTTTCCAGATCTTATAATGTTATTATTTACACAGGGTTGTTTACTTTAATTTTAAACTTCAGATTTATTCCTCTCCCAGTCTATCCTCTGACTGTTCCAAATCTTATATCTTCTCTCAGGATCCTTATTCATGAGGATGTTCCCACCCCCAATTTCCACCCCGACCCCACCCCCATCCCACCACAACTCTAGACTCCCTCAGGCCTCCAGTCTCTTCAGGGTTAGGTGCATCTTCTCTAACTAAACCCAGACCCTGCTGTCCCCTGCTGTATGTGTGTTCAGGGCATCAAATCAGCTGGTGTATGCTGCCTGATTTGTGTTCCAGTGTCTGAGGGATCTTGGGTGTTCAGGTTAAGACTGTTGGTGCTCTTACAGGGTTGCCCTCCTCTACATCATCTTCCAGTTTTCCCTAACTCAACCGCAGGGGTCAGCATCTTCTGTCCATTGGTTGTGTGCAAATATCTGCATCTGACTTTTTCAGATTTTGTTGGGTCTTTTGAAGGTCAGTCATGATAGTTCCCTTTTTGTGAGCACTCTGTAGCCTCAGTAATAGTGTCAGATCTTGGAGCCTCCCCTTTAGCTAGATCTCACTTTGGGCCACTTGATGGATCTTCTTTTTCTCAGGCTCCTCTCCATGTCCATCCTTGTAATTTTTTCAGACAGAAACAATTATGGGTCACAGTTGTGACTGTCGGATGGCAACCCCATCACTTACTTGATGTCCTGTTTTTCTACTGGAGGTGGGCTTTACAAGTTCCCTCTCCCAACTGTAGAACATTTCATCTAAGTCCCTTTCTTTTAATTCTTAGAGTCTCTCATCACCTAGGTCTCTAGTACATTCTGGAGTGTCCCCTGAGTCTCTTAACTCTTGAGGTTACATGTTTTTATTTGTCCTGATGGCTCTCAGGGATTTCCGACTTTTTCCCCATGTTCTTCTCTCCACCATCCACATTCCCATTATGTACTCGGTCTCTCCTTCCCACCATGTGGATGCTTTCTTCTCCATCCTAAGTGGGACTGAGGCATTCTCACTTGAGCCCTTCAGCTTGATTTTCTGTGCACTCTATCATGTGTATTTGGTGCTTTTTTTTATTTTGGCTAATATCCACTTATTAGTAAGTGCACACCATGCATGTCCTTTTGGTTCTGTGTTATCTCACTCAGGATAATTTCTAGTTCCATCCATGTGACTGCAAAACTCAGGATGTCCTCATTCTTAATAGCTGAGTAGTATTTCATTCCATAAATGCACCACATATTCTATATTTATTATACTATCATGGAACATCTGGGTTGTTTTCGGCTTCTTGCTTTCACAAACAAGGCAACTATAAACAAAGTATAACAAGTGCCCCTGTAGCATGGTGGGGCATCTTTTGAATATATAGTCTCAAGAGTGGTATTGATGGGTCTTTGTGTAGACCTATTTCCAGTGTTCTGAGGAACTTCCAGACTGATTTCCAGAGTGGTTGTACCAGTTTGAAATCCTACCAGCCACATCCACATCTTGCCAACATGTGCTATTGCCTGAGGTTTTGATCTTGGACATTCTGATTTGTGTAAGGTGTCATCTCAGGGTTGTTTTGATTTGCATTTCTCTGATCACTAAAAACTTTGAACATTTCTTTGGGTGCTTCTCAGCTATTCAAGACTCCTTTATTGTGAACTCTCAATTTAGTTCTATACCTGTTGGGAATCTCTTTTAACAGAAAGCAGCTACCAGCTTTGCAGCCATCTTGAGCCATATACCCTCACAGGAGACTTGTATTACAATAGCCTACAACAGCTGAGCACACTCTGATAACATCTTGCTTTGGATACCCAGGACTTTCCTTGGGTGTGCAAGATTAAAGGTGTGTGAGATTAAAGGTGTGTGACTTAAGAGTGTGACCTAGAGATCAGATTTAGAGACAAGACCTAAGTGCATGATTAAAGGTGTGATTTAGAGGCATGGCTTAGAAGTGAGACATGTAAAGGCAAGAGGCAGACAGAAGAGAGAGGAGAGAGAGAATCAGACTCTTTAGGAGACTCTTTAGGAGACATTTTAGGAGACACTTTAGGAGACACTTCAGAGAGTACAACTTGGAGTACAACTTAGAGTAGGAATTAGGCATTAGGTAGCAGGCACTTGGAAGAGAACTTGGAAGAAGTAACTTGGAACTTGGAGGCACTAGGGACTAGGAACTAGGGACTAGCAACTTAGGACTTAGGACTTGGACTAAGAAGAGAGACTGAACAACAAACGGGATTGAATCACACTCTGTTTGGTCTTCGAGTCTGTCCTCACTCTCTCTCTCTTGCTGAACCTCGACCCTCGAACTGGAGGGGCAACTTGGGCTGGGATACAGTAGCCGCCCAAACTAGGGGCAGCCCGGGCCTCAACATTTTGCTCAGGCCTCAACATTTTTTTGGTGCCCAGCATGGGGCAGCGAGAATGAGAGATCCAGTGAGGGACATTACCAGAAGAAGGATCTGTTGATTGTGGCAGGAATGTGCTGCATTGAGAAAGGTAAGGAAAATGGGACAAGAAATTAGTCAACCTGTTTCCAACTCTCTGTTTTGGTTTGCTTCAAGAAAGGTAATGAAAATGGGACCAGAAATTAGTCAGTCTAAATTCAACTCTCTGTTTTGGTTTTGGTGTTTGGTGCTCACATGTGTTAATTTTCTGCTTTTGTTCTTGAATGCTGTCTTTTTTGTTCAAAATAAAAGGAAGCATAAGTTAGAATCCAAAATACAACCAAAGGTTGATACAATGGTTGTAGATCCCAAAAAGAAGTTACAGGACAAAATTTCTACCTTTAAACAACTGATAGAGTTAGAAAAAGAGTATCAGGACTTAAGTAATCAGTTACAGAAATTAAGGACAGGGAAGAGGTTTCAAGAGACTAACTGCGAAAATCCCCCAGATTTTCATGTTCCTCAACCTGGTGTCCAAAGGCAGTCCCTATCCTCTAGCCTTAGTTCAGCTACAGATCAGCCAGAGGAGGGAAATACTGAGCCTTTTCCTGTATCAGATACCAGAGACACTCAAGGGATTGCTTGGAGATATCACACAGGGTTTAATTTTCAAATTATTAAAGAATTAAAAAATGTAGTATTTCAACATGGTGCCACTACTCCTTTCACACTTGCAATTTTAGAGTCTTTGTAGAGGAGTGGTTGACTCCTAGTGATTGGAATACATTAGTGAGAGCAGTTCTTAGTGGTGGTGACTATCTTATTTGGAAATCAGAGTATCATGAGAATTTTAAAGAGACAGCTAGGAGAAACATTTAGGCAGGCAATGGTTGGTCCTTTGATGCCTTAGTAGGAGAAGGGCAATTTGCTTCTAGTGATAACCAGATGCAAACCCAGGTTTGTATGCTCAAATTCAAAATGCAGCCATGAAGGCTTGGCATAAACTTCCAGTAAAGGGAGACTCTAGTGCATCTTTAACAACAGTCAGGCAAGTGCCTGATGAACAATTTTCTGACTTTGTTCATCGATTAATGACAACAGCAGGGAGGATTTTTGGTAATGCAGAGGCAGGCATAGATTATGTGAAACAACATGCATATGAAAATGCCAATTCTGCCTGCCAAGCGGCCATTAGATCTTACAGGAAAAAGACAGACCTTACAGGGTATATCAGACTTTGTTCTGACATAGGTTCCTCTTACAGACAGGGCTTAGCTACAGCGGCTGCTATGCAAGGAAAATGTGTAAGAGATTTTTTGGCAAGTAAAGACAGAAAGGCATGTTTTAAATGTGGTAAGCCTGGACACTTTGCAAGAGATTGCAAGGTAGAAAATGAGTTAAGCCAGAGACATCCTGGAAAACAGCCTGGGCTCTGCCCACATTGCAAACGTGGAAGGCATTGGGCTTGTGATTGTAGGTCTAAACAAGATGCGCAAGGTAACACCCTTTCCCATAATCAGGAAAATGGGGACAGGGGCCAGCTCCAGGCCTTGAACCTACTCAAGCCAAAACAAGCTTGTGGAGCAGTCAGTGTCCTACCAGCAAACACCAATCCCTTTCAGAACTTAGTCCAGCAACACCAGGAAGCGCAGGACTAGACCTCAGTTCTGCAACCCACATAGTATTAACCCCAGAAATGGGACCTCAGGCCTCACTCACTGAAGTGACTTTATCAGATTCAAAATCTAACTTGGATCAGGCCATAAAGGCTCATGAGTTACATCACCTTAATTCTAAAACCTTAAAAGGTATGTTTAAAATTACCAGAGAACAAGCTAGACAAATTGCTAAACAATGTCAATCATGTGTTAAACTTTTACCAGTTCCTCATTTGGGTGTAAATCCAAAGGGACTGATACCAAACAGTATCTGGCAAGTGGATGTTACTCATAATGAATTTGGCAAGCAAAAATATATACATGTATGTGTAGATACATATAATGGTTTCATTTATGCAACATTACAAACTGGAGAAGCAAGCAAGCATGTGATCGCTCATATGTTTGCTACAATCGCTGTATTGTGTGTGCCTAAACAGATAAAAACTGACCATGGCCCAGGTTATACAAGCTCCAGTTTCCACCAATTTTGTGAGAAATTGGGAATACTACATAAAATGGGTATTCCATATAATCCACAGGGCCAAGGTATGGTAGAAAGAGCACACCAAACCATTAAATGTCAATTTGAAAAAATTAAAAAGGGGGAATGGTACCCTACCAAGGGATCCCCCAGAAATATCCTTCATCATGCACTCTTTATTTTAAATTTTTTAACTTTGGATTCTGAAGGAAAATCTGCTGCAGATAGATTCTGGCATCCTGATACCACAAAGAATTTTGCAACAGTCCTCTGGAAAGACCCATTAACTGGAACCTGGAATGGGCCAGATCCAGTGCTTATCTGAGGAAGAGGTTCTGTTTACATATATTCCCAAACTGCAGATGCTGCACATTGGCTGCCAGAGAGACTGATTAAACACATAGACAACAATAACAAATCCAGGGAGGAGAAACCCCCTGAGAAGTGTATTTTTTCTTCACAGGAAACATGAAGATGCTTCACAATTGCCTTCAAACTGGAACAGATCAACGAGTAAACCTGACTTGGAAAGTTATCAGTGATGAAGGAGACATCACCACCTGAATCTCCAGGGTGGATCTATTGAACTCTTGATTCCCTGACTTATGATTTAGTGGGGAACTAGATTGTTTTAGATTTAGTTGGAATTTATATTGTTTAGACCCAGGAGAAAACCCACTACCACAGTTACTATAGTTGTTTTTTGGGTTTGAGATTGACTAGAGCAGGAACAGGGATTTCCTTACTTGTTTTCTTTAGATCAAAGCTATGATCAGTTTTGTATTAGATTCTGATATAAGACATTTATAAACAGAATAGAATAGGCTTACACTTTTTACTCCTCTTATAGAGGGAGTTATGTGTTGCCCTTAAGAAAGAATGTTGCTGTCATACTAATTATCCAGGCGTTGTTAAGTCTCTTGTCTTTTGGGTCTATGCGGTTCAACAAACTGATGGGTTTTATATGAGATGCTATTCAAATGAAACCCACACAGGTCCATTATTACAGGCTGGAAGCAGGGGACTCTGAAACCTCTGTCATCACGACTGATGAGGATTAACCCCTAACTTACTCCCTAAGCCGTATAGTCAGTGACGGGTAAGAGAGCATACCGAGACCCTTGCCCCTAAAAGGAAGGCCTCACCATCCTAAGACAGGAGCTCAAGCAATGGCTGTTGAGTATCCAAGGATGGGAAAGGGAGGCTGGGGTCCTTTGTTCCAATCTAGGACAGGCACAGTTTCTGTAAGTTTTCCCAGCCTTACTTTTTGAAAAAAATTTAAAAAGTGGGACCTGTTGGGAGCTGACTTTTAGCAGAAAGCAGCTATCAGCTTTACAGCCATCTTGAGCCATATACCCTCACATGAGACTTGTATTACAATAGCCTACAACAGCTGAGCACACTCTGATAACATCTTGCTTTGGATACCCAGGACTTTCCTTGGGTGTGAGAGATGAATGGTGTGTGAGATTAAAGGTGTGTGACTTAAGAGTGTGACCTAGAGATCATATTTAGAGACAAGACCTAAGGGCATGATTAAAGGTGTGACTTAGAGGCATGGCTTAGAAGTGAGAAAGATAAAAGGCAGAGGCAGATGGCAGGGAAAGATATTCTTTAGAGAGACTCTCCAGAGATTACAGCTAGGAACTAGACACATTATTGAGTACAACTAGGAACTAGGAGAGGTACAACTAGGAACTAGGAGAGGTACAACTAGGAACTAGGAGGAGTACAACTAGGAACTAGGAACTAGGAACTAGGAACTAGGAACTAGGAACTAGGAACTAGGAACTCAAGACTTGGGACTTGGACTAGAAAGAGAGACTGAAGAATAAATGGGATTGAATCACACTCTGTCTGGTCTCTCTCTTGCTGTACCATGACCCTCAGACTGGAGCTGTAGCTTGGGCCAGGATACAGTAGCCGCCCAAAGGTGGGGCAGCCCAGGCCTCAACATTTTGCTTGGGCCTCGACATGTATCCCTTATTCTGATCAGGTTGTTTGTTTTGTTTTTTTTTTTTTGTTTTTTTTTGTTTTTTTTTGTTTTTTTGGTGGTTAGTTTCTTGAGTATTTTATATGTATTGGATGTTAACCATCTATTAAATGTGGGGTTAGTGAAGATTTTTCCCCAATCTATAGGTTGCCAATTTGTCTTATTGGTTATGTCTTTTGCCTTACCGAACCTTTCTGGTTTCATTAGGTCCCATTTATGAATTCATTATGTTAGAGCCTGAGCCATTAGTGTTCTGTTTAGAAAATTTGCCCCTGTTCCAGTGAATTGAAGACTTTCCCAATTTCCCATCTATTAGATTTTCTGGATCTGGTTTTAACTTGGAGTCCTTGATTCACTTGGAACTAAATTTTGGGCATGGTGACAAATATGGGTCTATTTTCATTTTCTACATATGTACAGCCATTGATTCCAGCACCATTTGTTGAAGATGTTTTCATTTTTCAATTGTGTTTGTTTTGCTTCTTTATCAAATATCAAGTGCCCTTAAGTGTTTTGTTTTATTTCTGGGTCTTCAATTCTATTCCATTGATCAAACTGCCTGTCTCTTTTACCAGCACCATGCAGTTTTTGTCACTAATTTTCTGTAGTAATTCTTGAGGTAAGTGATGGACTTTCCCCCAGCTATTCTTTTATTGTTAAGTATTGTTTTTGCTTTTTTTTTTTTTGCCTTTTCAGATGAATTTGAGAATTGCTTTTTCCATGTCTTTGAAAAATTGTGCTGGGATTTTGATGGGAATTGCATTGAATCAGTACATTGCCTTTGGTAGGATGGGTATTTTTACTATGTTGATTCTGCCAATCCATGAGAATGGGAGATCTGTCTATTTTCTGAGATCTTCAATTCCTTTGAGAGACTTGAAGTTGTTGTCAGAGAGGACTTTCATTTGTTTGGTTAGAGTTACCCCAAGATATATTATTTGTGGCCATTGTGAAGAGAGTTTTTTCCCTAATTTCTTTCTCAGCTTATTTATCATTTGTATCAAGAAAGGGTACTGATTTATTTGAGCTAATTTTATATCTGGCCCCTTTGCTGAAGTTGTTTATCAGCTGCAGAAGTTCTCTAGTAGAATTTTTGGGGTCGCTTATATACACTATCATGTCATATGCAAATAGTGATATCTTTATTTCCTCTTTGCCAATTTGTTTCTCCTTTGATCTCTTTTGTTGTCCTATTGTTCTATAGCACTTCGAGTACTTTAGTTAATAAATGTGGGGAGAGTGGGCATCCGTGTCTGGTCCCCAGTTTTAGTGGGATTCCTTCATGGATCTCTCCAGTTAATTTGATACTGGCTGTTGGTTTGCTCTAAATTGCTTTTATTATGCTTAGGTATTGGGCTTGAATTCCTGATTTCTCCAAAACTTTTAACATGAAATTATGTTGTATTTTGTCAAATGCTTTTACTGCATCTATGGAGATGAACATGTGTTTTTTTCCTCTTGATTTTGTTTTTTAAAAGTGGATTACATTAATGGATTTTCATACATTGAAACCATCTTGTATCCCTGTAATGAAGACTACTTGATTGTGGTAAATGATGGTTTTCATCTGTTCTAGGATTTGTTTTGCAAGATTTTTTTGATAATTTTTGCAAGTATATTCATACGGAAGATTGGAAGTTAGTCTTAAGTTCTCTTTGGATCCTTGTGTGGTTTAGGTATCAGAGTAATTGTGGCTTCATCATATAAATTAGATAATATTTCTTCTGCTTGTATTTTATAGTTATTTTGAGAAATATTGGTATGAGGTCTTCTTTGAAGGTCTCACAGAATTCTGCACTAAATCCCTGTGGCTCTGGGCTTTTTTTTTATTTTTTTTTTTTAATGACTAGTATTTCCTACAGTATATGAATCTCTTTAGATGATTTACTGCTCTTGATGTAACATTGGTATGTGGAATCTGTCTAGAATATCATCCATTTCATTTAGATTCTTGAATTTTAGTGAGTATTGTATTTTCTCATAGGCTATGAGGATATTTTGAATTTCCTCCATTTCAGTTGTAATGTCTTCCTTTTCATATCTGATTGTGTTAATTTGGATACTACTTTGGCTAGGGGTGTATCTATCTTGTTGATTCTCTGAAAAAATACCAGCTTTTGGTTTTGTTAATTGTTTGTATCATTCTCTTTTTTCTATTTGGTTGATTTATGCCCTGAGTCTGACTATTTCCTGCCTTCTACTCCTAGTAGGTGTGTTTGCTTCTTTTGTTTCTAGAGCTCTAAGGTGTGCTGTAAGATGCTAGTGTAAGATATGTCCAATTTCTTTTACCAGGGCACTTAGTGCTATGATTTTTCCTCTTAGTACCACTTTCATTGTGTCCCATAAGCTTGGGTATGGTGTGTCAATATTTTCATTAACATCCAGGAAATCTTTAATTTCTTTCTTTATGACTTTCCTGACCAAGTTATCATTGAGTAGAAAGCTCTTCAGTTTCCACATGTATGTCACCTTCCTGTTGTTTTTTTACTGTCATTGAAGACCAGCCATAGGCCATGGTGATCTGATACGATACATGGAATAATTCCAATCTTCTTGTATCAGTTGAGGGTTGTTTTGTGACCAATTATATGGTCAGTTTTAGAGAAGGTACTGTGAAGTGCTGAGAAGAAGGCATATTCTTTTGTTTTAGGGTGAAATGTTCTATAGATATCTGTTGAAACCATTTAATTAATAACCCTATCAGTTTCACTGTGTCTCCATTTAGTTGTTGTTTTAATGACCTGTCCATGGTGAGTGTGGGGTGTTGAAGTCTCCCAATATTATTGTGTGGGGTTCAATATGTATTTTGAGCCTTACTAAAGTTTCTTTTATGAATGTTGGTGCCCTTACTTTGGGGGTGTAGATATGCACAATTTAGACTTAATTTTGGTGGACTTTATCTTTAATTAATATGAAGTATTCTTCTTCATCATGCTTGAGAGCTTTTAATTGTAAGACTATTTTATTGAATATTAGGATTGCAACTCCAGCTTGTTTCCTGGGACCATTTGCTTGGAAGACCTTTTTCCATTCTTTTATTTAAACATAATGACTGTCTTTGTTATTGAGGTATGTTTCTTATATGCTGGATCTTGTTTACATGCCCACTCTATCAGCATAAGTCTTTTTATAGGTGACTTTAGCCAATTAATATTGAGAGATATTAAAGACAGATGAATGTTGGTTCCTGATGTGTTTATTTTTGTAGGTGACTTTATGAGCTTGTGGTTCTCTCCTTTTGGCTTTGTTGTGAGATGTTTAATATCTTGCCTTTTTTTGGTGTAGGTTCCTTCCTTGTGTTGATGATTTCCTTCTAGGATCTTCTGTAGAGCTGGATTGGTAGGTAGATTCTTTTTGAATATGGTTTTATCCTGGAATATTTTGTTTTTTCCACCTTTGTAGATTGTGAGTTTTGCTTGTTATGGTATCCAGGCTGGCATTTGTGTTCTCTTCAAGTCTGCAAGACATCTGCCTAGGCTTTTCTAACTTTCATTGTCTCTGTTGACTTGGTGTAATTCTGATAGGGTTTACCTTTGTATATTACTTGCCTTTTTCTTTTGCAGCTTTTATTATTCTTTTTTTTGTTATGTGGGTTTAGTGTGTTAATTATTATCTGATGAGAGGATTTTCTTTTCTTGTTCCATTTATTTGTTGTTCTATATGCTTCTTGTACCTTTATGGTCATCTCTTTCTTTACATTGGGGAAGTTTTCTTCTATGGTTTTGTTGAAGATATTGCCATGTCCTTTGAGCTGGGAATCTTCTTTCCCCTCTATTCTAATTATTCTTAGATTTGGTCTTTTCATTGTGTCCTGAATTTTCTGGATGCTTTGGATTAGATTTTTTTGTGTGTTCTGAATTTTCTTTGATAGTTGTGTCAATCTCTTCTATGGTATATTCTACACTCAAGATTCTCTCTTCTATCTCTTGTTTTCTGTTGGTGATACTTACACCTGTAGTTCCTGATCTCTTTCCTAGGTTTCTATTTCCAGGTTTGCCTCCATTTTGTTTTTACTTTATTTTTACTCTTTATTTATTTTTATTTTTACTCTTACTTTTATTTGTTTTTACTCTTTAATGTTTTTACTTCTACTTTTATATTTTGGACAGCTTTATTCAATTCTTTCACCTGTTTGACTGTATTTTTATGTATTTCTTTCAGTGAATTATTTATACTCTCCTTAAAGACTCTATTATATTCAGGAGATAGGATTTTAGGACACCTTCCAGATTTTTAGGTGTGTTGGTGTATTCAGGATTTGCTGTGGTGTGGGAATTGGGTGTGGATGATGCCCACCTATATTGGCTTCTTGTACTTACTGTCTTACACTTGCCATTTGACATCAGTTTGTCCATTGTGTTTGCTAGCCTGGGTGACTCTGTCTGGAGTCTGCCACTTTTGTTCCAGAGTTGCTTCAGGTCTTCTGGTAGGCCTCTGGCATTGGCTACAGCAAACTACCTATCAGGCTTTCCAAGTGTGGGCTCTTCAGAGGGGCAGAGAACCTGCTGATCAGTTGTTCTGGCTGCAGTATAACTCTTGGAAGGCCTTGAGACTATAAGGCCTTCACAGGAGCACTTAGGCTGTTGTCTGTGTGATGTTCTTCAGGTGTGTCTACTGACTATGGTTTCTGTTTCCTTGTTTGCATCAGATTAACAGGGAGGTTTTATGTCTGTTGAGGCCATTTCTGTTCATGCCACAGAGCCCAAAGGAGGTCTTCAGCCTGTGGTATCTGTTGCCCAGTTGCCCTGTGTACCGAGGGGCTCCTAAAATGCCTTCTAGCTGTGGTGTCTTCAGGGGAGGTGACAACATTGCAGTTAGAACTATAGTTAGATGGAAGATGAGTATTCTAAGAAGAAAAAATAGTTGGTTCAGGAATTTAGGCATATCTGGGAAATAGAAAGGGAACCTATGTTGTTTAACCAGGATTAAATTGAGAAAATTGATACTGTAGAGGTTCACAGTTTAAAAGAAAGTCAAGATGTTTGGCTTGAATAAGTACAAAACTGGTGAATTAAATTTCAAAAAGGGCTGAAGAGATGACTCAGAAGTGCTTGGAGCCCAAGTGAGGTAGCCTTTGTTCAGATTTTCAGTACCCCATAAAACACAGGAAATAGAGGTGTGTTTCTGTAAATCACAGGAGTAGGTATAGAAAATAGTGAAAAGAGTTTTTCCAGAAACTCCATGATGCTCCGGTCTCACCAAAATTATAAACTACAAATACCAAGAGACATCTCTCAGAAAACTAAGACAGTTGGCAGTGAGATGGCTCAGTAACACAAGCCTGCTAGAATAAGTTTATCCCTGCCATGTGCATGTCAGAAAATGAGAGACAACTTACTCTTTTTTCCTCTGTCTTTCACCAACATACTATGTCACATGCATGTTCCCACACATACTAATAGATAAATGAGGTTAATAAATTAAAGAATGTACAAAATGATTGAGAAAGTCCTTTCAAAATTAACTTCAGGCCTTTAGAAATACTTTCACAGGCAAGCACACCTAAACACAGACAAACATCACACACACACACACACACACACACACACACACACACACACACACACAATGGAAGTGGAAAATTAGGAAGAGGAAAATGAATTAATCAAGAATCAAAAATAGAAACTGAGATGGCAGGATGCTTTGCTAGTGTGTGCAAAGTATTTGTTTGGTCCCAGCATCTTACAAAATCAAAGAAGTTAACACATGCCACTGTCAGCACTAAGGAGATTGGATGCATGTGGAACAGAAGGACAATGCCAACCACAACTGTCTTAGGAACTTTAAAGGCAAGCTCACGCTGCATTAGACTCTCTCTGAAAAGAAAGTTAGTTGCTGACTTATCAAGTATGTAATGATTGTTAAGAAATTCAATTACAGATGCTGCTCTAAAATCTTAGACAGAAATGTGAACTTAAAGAAATGTGGAAATTAAAGTATAAAATGGAAAGCAAATAAAAAAGAAAAGAGTAAAGCATGGGCTGGTCTCTAGGAATGGAAATACTGAGGTTGAACAGGAAACGGGAACATTAGCAAAACAAGATTGACATGAAGGTGCAATAATTTGAAATGACTTCCACAGAGACACTCAGACAGTGAAGCAGGGAATGTGTTTTTAATATAGATGATTACAAGGTAGTGTGTTCAGAGTTTAGGTTGATGCAAGCATAAAAACTTTTCTGTCTTTCTCTAGATGTATTCCCCAATTTGGAAATATGATAACTAATGAAGAGAGAGATATGTAGTCATGCCAAAAGAAAACTTATAGGCATAAAATGTCCACATGTAAAGATGTCAGAAGGCAATTTGATGAGTTGGATTTATTATATAAGGTAGGACCTGGGTCAAGTCATCAGATATAGTCACCCTTTGAGCATCTTGCTGACCTCACATACTATATATTAGTGGTCATTCTCAGACTGTTAAGGGAGGATTACACATACCAAACCGAGACAATATTGAAGATGCTAACAAGTGCTTGCTTATAGGAGTCTGATATAGATGTCTATTGAGAGGCATTGCCAGGGCTTGACAGGTACAGATAAGCAAGACTATAGCCAACAATTGGACTGGGCACATCACCACAATGAAAAAGTTAGAGAATGGAGTTGAAGGAGTTGAAGTGGTTTATAACTCTATAGGAAAAACAATAAAATGATGCAACCAGACCTACCAGAATTTCCAGGGGTGAAATCACCAACCAAAGAGTACACATTGAGGAATCCATGGCTCCCGATGCATAAGTATCAGAGGATAGCCTTATTTGGCTTCCATGGGAGGAGTGGCCCTTGGTCCTGTGAAGGCTAGAAGCCCCAGTGTTGCAGAATGCCAAGGTGATGAGGTAGGAGTGGGTAAAGATGTGTGTGAGTATGCACATAGAAACAGTGGGAGGGTGGATAGGATAGGTAATTTTCAGAGGGGATACCAAAAATTGGGATAATGTTGGAAATGTAAATAAATAAATAAATAAATATAAATAAATAAATAATGAAATATTTATATTTAAAAAAATAGAGAAAATTAGGTTATTATGGCGAAATTGATATGACAGGACTGACATATGGATAATTCAAGCTGCAATTAGCAATGTAATGTCTTGTGTCTTTCTCTTATTTATACAATCTAAGTGCCCAGCATCTATAGACCTCATGACACTGAGACTGAATTTTTATGTGATCCTACATTAGACTATTTCTTGTTCATGAACTTACTAGCCTCTATTACTGAATGTTGTTGTTTGAATGTGAATCATATCCTATAATCTTGTGTCTTTACATATTTGGTCCTCAGCTAATTGTGTTATTTACCAAGATTGTAGATCCTTAGTAGGGTAGATCCTAGAGATTTTATATACTGACCTACTTCCTGCTGATTTTGTTTCTGAATTTAAGATGACTGAGACTATCTGGTCATTTTCTTGTTTCTCCATCCTAGGTTCAGGTAGTGGCAAATCTTTTTCACTATGATGGATTAACACTCTTAAACGAGGTGCAAAGGATAACTTGTCTTTGCTCAAATTGCTTTATATCTTATTTTAAATTATTGTTGTAATTGTGTGTATAGGGGTGCTCATGTATGACATTGTATGTCTGGAGGATGTTGAAAACATAATTAATAACTCTTCAAGTTCTGTTATGTGGACATGATATGTTCCAAGTGGTTATTGGGTTGAAGGCATGACGCACAGAATAGGAATATTAAGGCAATAATACTGTGACTATTTAAATAGAAGAGGAAGATTTTACTGAAGAGAAGGTTTTAAAACATAAGTGTGTGTCACCAAGGTGAGGAATAAAGTTCCATCCAAAATATTAAAAGGTGAGAAAATAAAATGTACTTCCTGAAGTGGTCCCTGGCTTCTATTGATTTGAAAAACACATGTACAAAAAGATATACCTGCCACAATAAAATAACAGAAAAGAAAAGAGAAATAGAGAAAGGAAGAGTGGAGAAATGGGGAGAAGAAAAAACAGATATAGTGAAACTTAGAGACAGAGAGACAGAGACACATAAACAGATAAAAATCATGATGTTCAATATCCATGAATGAATTAACATCATCTTGGAGAACATTGGGATGGGAAGGGCCAATTCTTTTCTCCTAAAGTAAATATGAGTAGTAGTAGCAGTAGTATCAGTATCAGTATCAGTATCAGTATCAGTATCAGTAGTAGTATCAGTATCAGTATCAGTATCAGTATCAGTATCAGTATCAGTAGCAGTAGCAGTATCAGTAGCAGTAGCAGTAGCAGTAGTAGTAGTAGTAATTATTTACATTCTAGCCACCGCACCCTGTCCTAGTCCGCACTCGCACAGTTCCTCATCTCAACCCTGCACTCCTGCCTCTGAGAAGATTCTTCCTCCAATCAGACCCCCCTCACTATAGCTTCAGTTCTCTTGGAGTATTAGGAACCTTTTTTTCTACTGAGGCCAGACCATGTGTTCTTCTGACATAAGATATATATATATATATATATATATGTATATATATATATATATACATATATGTATATATTCATATATATACATATATATACATATATGTATGTGTATATATATATATGTATATATATACATAACTTATGAGAGAGAGAGAGAAAGAGAGAGAGAGAGAGAGAGAGAGAGAGAGAGAGAGAGAGAGAGAGAGATTATATGCATACAAGCAGCTTCAGATCATCCAGTGAATGCTACCTGGTTGTTGGTTCAGTATTTGTTGACTACATGGTTTCCTAGTTAGTTTAGATTGCTGATTTTCCAATGGGGTCCCATGCATTTAGCTTCTTCAGTCTTTCCCCTAGTTCAACATTAGTGGTTCCCGACTTTACTACAATGGATAGGTGTAAGTATCTGATTCGGTTTCAGTCAATTTTATAAAAGACCTCTCAGAAGATAGCCATTACAGTCTCCTCTCTATAAGCACATCAGTGCTGCACTATGAGATGGATACAATGTTAGGCTCTTTATTAGACTACCTTTCCTTTAATATCTTCATGATTTTAATCATTGCAGTTTTTTGACATGAACAATTCTGAATCAGAAATTTTGACATGTTTAGTAACACTGTTCCTGCTCTTAAGGCAATGACTATGTAATGGAGATGAACTCTGAGTTTTCTCTCCCCTTTCAACCCCCTGAGCCTGCATTATGCTTGCCCTCTCTTCTTCTCTCTTGTCCTCATCATATGTGCTCTTTTCGTCCCCTCCCAGTCTCACCCAGGTCATGCCCTCTCTCTGACTCTCATAATTATTTTCTGCCCCCTTCTAATTTGGACTGAATTAGCCTTACTTGGACATTTTAGCATGTTGAACTTCTTACGATCTATGAGTTTTATACAAGGTATTCTGTGGGTTTTGGCTATTATCTATTTATTAGTGTGTACAAACTATGCATATCCATTTGGGTCTGGGTTACCTCACTCATGACAATTTTTTGTTACATCTATCTGTTTCCAAAATTCATGATATCCTCATTGTTAATACTTCAATATTATTCCATTCTGTAAATGAACCATATTCTCTGTATCTTTTTCTCAGTTGAGAGATATCAGGAGTATTTCAGTTTCTACCTATTACAAATTAGGCTGCTATGAACACGGTGGAACATGTGTTCTTGTGGTATGTTGTGGCATCTTTGGGTATATGTCAAAGAGTGGTATAGCTGTGTCTTCAGGTACAACTATTTCCAATTTTCTAAGGAACCACCAGATTGTTTTCCAGAGTGATCAAAACAATTTGAAATACTACCAGCAATGGAGGAGTTTTACAAGTGTTACTCTTTTTCCACATCTTTGTCAGCATGTTCTTTCACTTAAGTTCTGATCTCAGCAAATCCTGTTTGAGGAAGATGGAATCTTACATTTGTATGGATTCACATTTACCTGATGAATAAGGACTTGAAAATTTCATCAAGGGCTTCTTGGCCATTCTTTATTCTTCTGTTGTGAATTCTATTTATCTCTCTACCTCATTTTTAATTGAGTTATTTGTTTCTTTGGAGTTTAAAATTCTGAGTTTTTATACATTTTTGATTTTGGCTCTCAATTAAATGTGGTATTCCAGGAGATTTCTTCCCAAACTGTAGGTTGGCAATTTGTCCTATTGAATATGTCTTTTGACTTATAGGAGCTTTACAGTTTCATGAGGTCCCATTATACAACAATATATACATGTATATATATATATATATATATATATATATATATATATATATATATGTGTGTGTGTGTGTGTGTGTGTGTGTGTGTGTGTGTGGTAATATATATATTCAAATGACTATAAACATAAATGTGTGTTCATATATACAAACAAATTTATATATATATGTATATTATATGTATATATAATATACAATACACACACAAACACACACACATATACATATACACATATATATGGAATCCTGGGATAAAAATGACGAAGCCATTTTCTTGCTAAAATGATTAGAATCCAGAAAACTATTAACATCATTCTTAGTAGTTTGTGCATAATTGAAATGTCAGCAGTGTAGAGATAATCATGCAGATCCTGAAACTCCCTGGACAGCAATTACAGTATGCTTGCTATGTTCCAGGTCAGTGAGAGGAATAATCCATAAAGATATAAGGTTAAAAGTGCCCAAGATTTGAAAATGCAGTAATATTTTAGGTATTCTCTCTCTAATCTGGTAGTAATGACTCATGGTCCACGTGTTGCATGAGAGAGCAATCCTGTTCTCTGTTTTACCCTCAGCATGTTACAGACTAGGTGCTACTGCCTGGCAAAGGAAATGTATGCTGATTAGGAACTAGTGGTGATAGCTTGTTGTAGAACATAGACATAAGTATGTCACCCAAGAAGGGAGTGGTAAAAACCTACTTCCCTAAACCAGGCATACTATCATCTTACAAGATTTACATACAGTTTTAGAGAAAATAGTTAAGTGTCAATATTTGTAACAGGACAATCTGAGACTATTTGAATGAGAAACATGAAGGCATTAAGAATCTCAGTATATTTCATTTGAGGTACTCACAACAGCCGTAATGACTCAAAGACAGAAATGTTTCTTAATTTATCCCTAGTATTGGTAACAAACTATTACACTGGACAGTGCCTCTTCTAGCCATCCCACAGAATCGGAGCCTATTCCAGCAGGTTCTTCAGTCTGAGAAACTTCTAGACAGATTAGTATTCTGGAGTGCTTAAGCATGACTTATTACTTATAGAAGCTTATATAAACTAGGGAAAGTGGAGCCTATTACATCTGAACAATTTAAAGAACTTCAGGTTTTTGATACTTATTTTTGAGTTTTAGAAAGCCAACCTGTAGATTTCTTTGCATTTGAAAGAACTTCTGAGAAGGCTGGAAATATAGCATCTCAGAAAAATAGTACAGACAGTAGCATATTAAATGAAAATATAGGTTGGAAAATTGACCTTTGACTCTTGCCATGACTGCGTCCTGGACTTTACCATTGTAAACTTTCTATCATAACCTATTGTGCCTACAGTGCTTTAAGGAGAAAAATCCCCATAAGCTTATGTATCTAAATAATTTTGTCTCCAGGTTGTGAAACTGTATGAAAGGAGTAGGAGGTCTCTGTGACTGGAGACAGACTTTGAGATTTCAAAACCAGAATCCAATGGCAGTTAGTTCTCTCTGCTTTGTGTTTATACATCAAGATGTGAGCTCTAACCTATTTCTTCATTGTCATTCCTTCATGCCTTCTGCCATGATTACTACCAAAACTATCATAGATTTTAACCCTTTGAAACAAGAATCCCCACTTGAACTCTCTTCCTGTTTAAAGCACTTTGGTCATGGTGTTTTATCATAGCAATAGAAGAACAATTATGCTAATGACTCAGTGCCTTAGGTTGTAAAATTGCATTAAATAGAGCCTTGCTTATCTCAATCACAAGGATATTAAGAGTATTGTAGATCTAATGAAAGGGTTGCAAACTACAGTTTGTTTAATAATAATAAATAGAAATGGAACATGGCATATTTCATTGTCACAAGACTAGAAAGGTTAGCAGCACCAAATGTAAAGAAATATTGAAGCCATGCATACCATCTAAGTAAAATATGATTTAAAATGCAAAAACTGATTGTGAAGAAGGATGGTCTTGATGTGTTCTTGCTTTCAGTTTGCAAGGATTTTATTGAGTATTTTTGCATTCACTGCTGGTAAGATTTTAAACTGAAACTTGTAAAACCACTGTGGAAAACGATTCAATGTTTCTTCAAATAGTTGGAAATATTTCTACCTGAAGAACCAGCTATATCACTACTGGACATACACCACAAAACATGCTAGAAAATATAGCATAGACACAAACTGAACTATTTTCATTGCAGCCCTATTTGTAATGACCAGAAGGAAGAAATTGCTCAGATATTTTTCAATGGAAGAGTGGATAAAATAATGTGAAATATTTTCACAATGGAGTACTAGTCAGGTCTTAAAACTGCTGCATGTTTAATAACAATTCTGAATACAGTGTAAGATGAAATGATATCCTTAGTACACAAAATGTCCAATATTAGATTGAGTAAGACCCTGTCCCCACCAAGATGATGTAATGGTTAAGGTAGAATGATACATAACAGACAACTTGCCTGTATGACTCAATCCACTTCTCATCATTTCAAAGGGAAGTCTTAGGGGGCCAAAGTCAGTGCTTTATGAATGATTATAGTTGTGCAAATGAGGATGTAAAGACATTCTGCAAAGAGTGAACAGGAGTTAGTGATATAAGACCTGAGGTCAAACTAACAATTCTTTTAACTCAACCTCATCAGTGCTGGCATGCTGTTATGTACTATCATGCCAGATTGAAACATTGACTACATTCACAAGGATATTTTTGTTCCTTTAGAGGGTTTTATAAAGCAACAGGGACAATGTGTTGGCTTCATGCCTCCCTGGTGTTGAGGAATACAGGAAAGTTTGCTGAGTTTAGCAATTATCTAACTGAACATGAAACAATGAAGTGAGCATTTTTCTCCTATCATACTTTCTGGAAGTATCAATGAGGAAATTTTCAGAAGACTATAGAAACAAAGTAAGTCATGGATGGTAAGGTTATTGATGGACACAGATATGTTTGTGTCTCTTTTACTGGCAATTTTTAATATGGCCATAAAGTGTAAAGCAAGGGCCCCAAGCAGGAATGAGTTCTGAAAAATATTCATGCATTTTAGCTATGATTGAAGGGGAAATTTGTGTGTGTGTGTGTGTGTGTGTGTGTGTGTGTGTGTGTGTGTGTGTGAGTGTGTGTGTTTAGGTACATTTATGTCTAGGAATATAAATGCATGTATATAAGTTCAGACAATAATTTTGGTCATGCATTCTCACATAATGCAATGCAGATTCTTTGTTTAATAGATTTCAAGTGGATCAAGCTGGCTGTTCATGAGTAGTAAGGATCATACTTGTCTTTGTCTTCTAATTACCTGGAGTACAAGAATGTACCACCATGAAGAGTATTTTTTTTTTTTTACTTGAGTTTCAGTATACTAACTAAACACAATTCTTCAAGATCAATAACCAAGTATTTTACTCACTGTGATATCTAATCTACAGTACTGGGGCTGAAGTTAACTTTTATGTTTTGTTGTTAAATGTCTAACATGATTACCTACATGCCATAATCTTCTCAGTTTGTTGGAATAAAAGTAATATAGAATGTAAAATTTATAAACAGAAGTCAAAAATTTCTCAGAGTAAGAGAACCCAAAAAAGCCAAGATCCAGTATATATTAGATATTGGTTCTTTGGAGGGACCATAGGCAACCTTTAAAACTTGGAAATTAGTTCACCAGGCATGCATTTAAGAGACTAAAACATTCAGGTCACAAAAGTGGAAACATAGAAAACAAGGATATCAGTCATTAAAGAGAATGTGTGTCATAGTTCAAAGATTTTTAATTTTTATATTGTCTTATGAGGGAAACAAAACAAAATACAGAAACAAAGGTACCAAGGCATCTGTCAGGGTTTTCTTCAAATAAATTTAAATAAAAATTTTTCTTCTGATTTTAAAATTTTAGTTGGTTCTTCAACATATTGCCATCAACTTATTGTAACTATCATTTCTGTTATTAGTAATGTCCATATAACTAAAAATTTTTGGTAGAAACGGTTTGTATCAGCTTATAATGACAAGTTATAGTATCACTGTCATAAAATTGCAGTGGCAAGATCCTGAAGCATCTAGTTATATCCCATCCATATTCAAGAATAGAGGGAAGTGAAGTCAAGTGTGCTCACTGCTTCACCTCCTTGATTTTACTCAGCTGAACTTCTTCATTAATACACAGAACTGCTTGCCTGGTCTAGGAAATGAAGCTACCCATAGTCATCTAGGTCTTTGGACACAGCTAACATAATGAACTTAATCTTGTACAGACACAGTCATAGTCAAACTTCCCTTGACAATTCCTCTTTGAACCTCTTTTCCAAGTTACTCTTGTTTTTTAAATCTAAAAGTAAATTTAAAACTTACATGTTGGTGTTTAGATTGCTAGGCACGTAGTTTGGGAGCATAAATACACTGCACATAGGAGAAGGTTGAAACATGAAACAGGAGAAATATAAGCTCAAAAGAAGCCCATGGATGTCTACTACAAAAATTCTTTAAAATATGTTCCTAAATAATTTGTACAAGTATCATTTATTATGGAAAAAATAAGGTCAATATATTTCTTATACTTTATAACACAATGTGAATTTATTTGTGTTTGTGTGCACAAAAAAGGAGGTTCATGTATGTTCTTATCTTCATAAGTTAGTACAAGTGTGCCTTGTCACAGCTTAGGCCAACACATTTGGTATTGGTCCTAACCTTCAATCTTGTTTATGTTAGCATCTATTGATAGCGTCTATTCAAACTGCTGTCTTGAGAAGAAGGTTAGCTTCCATGTGTTGAGGGTTGGTCTTGTGCACTTCATATTAACTTGCTTATTTCTTCTCCAGAGCTCTTCTCACATCCATGATGCTAGAATTTTCCTAAGTATAAATGTGTCTCCTATAAACTTATTTGTTGTATAAACAATCATCCCCAGCTAATTCAGATTGGTTAATGTAAAGGTGATCAGGCTATTTATGGACAGAGTAAATAAGGCTAGACACTGAACCCAACCAGGAGTCTGAGGAAAAAGAAAATGAAGAAAGAATGTAGAAAGACAATGAAACTGGGAGAGAAAAGGAACATTTGGTGTGACGTCAAGGAAGCAGACAAAAGTCCAAACATTTTCTACAGAGAGCTAAAAAAGACCAGATTGGAATGTGACTGGACATTTATCTGGATAATTGCAGAATAAGGTAGTTAGACTAGCTCAGAACCTGTCCAGCCTATGTTTGTGGTTGCTCATAAAGAAAATAGGTCTTTGTGTCAGTTATTTGAGCAATACAATGTGAACCAATAAATATAAGTAAATTAATGACAACATCCAAAAGATACCCGGCCTCTGATCTCCATCTTAGTTTAACAGTGCTGAAATTAGATGTGCAGTATTGTGTCTCACCTGCAATGATGTCTTTAAACTCTCAATGTCTGTATCCATCTATATACAGTCCAGAATGACAGAACCATCTAAGCCTCTTCAAATGGCACCACCAAATAGAGAATAAATCTTCAAGTCCCTGAGCTTGCAGGAACAATTTCATTCAAATAATCAACTTTCATGTTTGAATTTTTAAAATTGGAATCACGGATTGTGAATCAAAAATGGTGAGTGGGATCTGAATTTAGATGTTCATGCTTTTAGTTTTGTTGAGTCTTTGTATAGTTCTCTGCATTTGTTTTTTGTTGATTTTGCCTATTTCCTACCATCAATTCCCCCAGAGTGTATTTGCTTTTTTTGCTAGGGCTTTCAGGAATGTTCTTAAGTTGCTGGTGTAGGATCACTGCAATTTCTTTAGGAGTGCACTTAGTGCTCTGAGATTTCCTCTTAGTACTGCTTCCATTGTGTTCCATAAGAATGGTTATGCTGTGTTACCATTTTTATTGAATTCTAGGAAGTCTTTAATTTCTTTCTTTATTTCCTTCCTCAACTAAGTTATCAGTAAGAAAATAGTTGTTCTGTGTCCATGGATATGTGGGTTTTCTCTTGTTTTTGTTGTTACTAAAGTCCAGCCTTACTTCATGGTGATAATGTAGGACACATGGGTATGATTTCAATACACTTGTATCTATTGAGGCTTGTTTTATTACTGATTATGTGGTCAATTTTGGAGAAAGAACCACAGGGTACTAAAAGAAGGTAT
Source organism: Arvicanthis niloticus (assembly GCF_011762505.2). NCBI lineage: Eukaryota > Metazoa > Chordata > Mammalia > Rodentia > Muridae > Arvicanthis > Arvicanthis niloticus. Next base: position 45,095,760 of record NC_047673.1, read on the forward strand.
ATTCTTTTGTTTTAAGGAGAAATGTTCTCTGTATACCTGCCAAAGCCATTTGATTCATAATCTATATTAGTTTCATTATGTCACTATTTAATTTCTGTTTCTATACACGGTCCAAAGAAGAGAGTAGGATGATGAAGTTTCCCACTATTATTGGGGTCATGTACTCACAAGACATTTTTTCCAGTCTTTTATTCTGAGATGTGTTTCTTGTAGCAGGAAAATGCTGAATCCTGTTTGCACATCTACTCTTTTAACTTATGTCATTTTATTTGGAAATTGAGTCTGTTGATTTTGTGAGTTATTAAAGAAAAAAGATTCTTAGTTTTGTTATGTTTGTTGTTTTAGAAGACATTATGTGCATGTGATTATCTAATTTTGCTTTTGTATTTGAGATGGTTAGTATTTTGTTTTAACTTTGGGATAAGTATCCTCTTTGAGTTGGATTTTGCATGCTAGTGGTTTTTGTAGGGCTTGAATTGTAGACAGATATTTTAAAATTTTTTTTCATTGAATATTTTAGTTTCTGCATCTATGATTATTGTGAGTTTTGCTAGGAATAGTAGTAGCCTAGGCTGGCATTTATGTACTCTTAAGTTTTGCATGAACCATTACCAGGCTCTTCTGTCTTTTACTGTCACTTTTCAGAATTCTAGCATAATTCTATTACATCTGCTTTATATGTTTTTGAATTTTTGTCCTCGGAAGCTTTTAATATTCTTTATTTCTTCACTGCACTAAATGATTTGATTGTTATGTGATGAAAGTTTTTTCTGTTCTAGTCCAATTTATTTGATATTCTAGGGACTTTTGTACATTTATGGCTATTTCTTTAGGTTGGGTAAGCTTTACTTTATGATTTTGTTGAAGATGTTTATGGGTCCTTTGAGCCTGGAATCTTCACACTGTTGTATTCCAATTATTCTTAGAGTTGATCTTTTTATTTTGTTCTGGATTTCCTGGATGTTTGGGTTATGAGTTCTTTATGTTTTCAATACCTTTTCACAACTGTGTTAATATCTAATGTATCTTCTATACCTGAGAATCTACTTTCTATCACTTTTATTCTGTTTTTGATGCTGTAGTTCCCCGACCATTTTCCTGGGTTTTGCATTACTAGGGGTGCCTCCATTTCTGTTTTCATTGTTGTTTGCACTTGCCTTTTAAGGCCTTGAACTGCTTTGTTCAATTTGTTCACCTGTTTGATTGTGTTTTTCTGTATTTCTTTAAGAGATTTATGTGCTTCCTCTTTAAGGGCTTCTACCTGTTTATCTATGTTTTCTTGTATTACTTTCAGTGACTTTTTAATATCTGCTTTAATGGACTTTATTATCTTTATGAGATAGTAGTTTAGATCACCATCCTTGTTTTCACATATGTTGGTGTATTTAGGACTGCTGTGGTGGGGAACTGGGTTCTGATGATTCCAAAGTACATGGGATTTTGTTGCTTATGATCTTGCACATTCTTAACACCTGGTTGACTTTGTTGATAACTGGCCTGAGTGTCTCTGTCTAGAGCCTTCCTCCTGAGACCTTGGATTGCTGAATGTCTCTTGGGAGCCCTGTGGCCCTGGCTATAACACATTTGTTTGGTGGCCTTCAAACTTTATGGCCTCCAGAGGGTCATGCACATTGTTGATCGGTCCTGGGAAGCATTCAGAATTTGGGGTCTTCAGAAGAGCAGACAAATTGCTGACCTGTTTTCAGGTGAGCCCCTAGAATGCCTTCAGACTGTGGTGTTCTTCAGAGGAGCAGTTAAGCTGCTGATCTGCCCTTCCTGAAGGTAGAGGCCAGAAAAGTGTTGGAGTTTGAGTAGGGAGGATAGGTTCTGAGTCCACTGGGCTCTTCAGGTTCCCAGGTTCTGTGTTAAATTAGATGGTATCTTTGCCTGTTGCCCTGCATGCAGGGGATATTCCAGGAGGTCTTTAGAATATAGGATATTTAGAAGATTAGTCAAGCTTATAATCTGCCCTGATGGAATGCACAGACTAGGACTGGGGAGTATTTCAGGGGTGCTGGGCTGTCCAAGTACTCTGAAGTACTCAGGGTCCCAGCTGTTGCAGTTCCTCTGGAGGATCCATTACATGTTATCCAGAGTTCAGCTGAAATCCTGAGAGGCCTTCAGAATGTGGGAACTTTAGTAGAGCAGACAAGCTTATGGTCTGCCAGAACATGACCATTTAATCTTCAAACTATGAAGCTCTTAAAAGACCCTTCTTTTTTCTAGTTCATAGAGATCATCCTGTGTTATGAATTCACACAAAGTAGACTGAAAAGAAGAATCAATACCTAAGAGCATTTGAAGCTTGTCTAGAGGACACTGGTACAATTAGCACCATCCACGTGGCATCTCAAAACCAACTGTATACAAGACTTGTTCTAAGTTACCTCATACAAGCATCTAAACTCTGTAAGAAAAAAAGCACTAAAGTGTGAAACAGAAATATATGCAGGCAAAAACCTTGTGCACTTAAAATAACAAATATTATTAAAATTTATAGAATCTGTTTATTGTGTTATACTATGGTTCTCTAGAGCAAAAACCAGACTAATGAATAAATATTATAAAGAAATTTAATAGGTTGACAAATATGGACTTTCCTAAATAAATTAAATATTAATTAAATATTAATTAATTAATATTTATATCAAAATGATTAATAAAACTAATTAATGTTGATATTAAATATTAAATAAATTAAATATTACTAAATTATGTATTCTAAATAAATTTAAAATTGGCTGGTTGCATGCTGAGAAACTTATGAATCCAGCAACTTCTGAATCTATTTGACCCAATGCTTCAAAAAACCCTGTAATGCCTAGATTTTATCAAACATGGCAAAATTTAGAAATCATCTCAGAAAGGAAAACCCCAATTGAGGAAACCTGCCATTCATTTCTGGCTGTAGGTTTTATTCTCATTTAGTAGTTGATGTAATAGGACCCAGTCCAATGTGCCATGTGCCATCCCTGGGCTGATATTTCTGGGTTCTTTAAGAAGGCATACTGAGCAACCCAGAAGTACAAGCAGATAAGCAACACATTTCCATCACCTCTGCATGAGCTCCTGCCTTCAGGTTTATGCTCTGTTTAAATTTTTCTCCTGACTTTCTGCAATAAAAAACTGTGATGTGGAATTGTGAGACAAATAAGCCTTCCTGTCTCCTACTGAATTTTAGTCATGACCTTACATCTGGCAATCATAATTCTAACTAAGACATGTACCTACCTGATGTGTAAAGCCAACAGCATTGCTTGAGGGCTACAAGTCTTCATTTGGAATTAGAAAGCTGAACAAGTTGAGTTCTGAGTACAGCAAAAAGAAGGCAGAAGCTGTGACAGCAGCAGCAATAACAGCAGCAGTGTAATAAATTAGTTAAAGTTTTAGAAATGAGAAAATAAGAAATCAAGCAATGCCTATTTGCAGATGACATCTTATTATATAATAGATAGCAAAAATCCAACAAAAAACCCTCCTAAAAATGAATATACAATAGATTAGTGAAGCCTCACATTTATTGACTTTGCAATCTACATTTCTGTTGTCATTCTGTTAGTTTGGGGTGTCCTCCAACGATAAACTGCTTACTTAACTGTCCTGACATCTTTCATTTATTTCTGATGGTTATTTTTCCATAATTTTCCAAAATTCTGCAAATACTTAAAAGCCCCATGTCCATGTAAACAGCCTATTTTTCTTGTTCTTATGTTGTTGGTCATTTTTTTTTTTTTGTGAATTCTCTGAGACAAGACTAAAATAAAGTAGGAAATAGATAAGAGTTATTTTAAATTATTGGTTTCAGATCATCATGGTGATGTTTTGTGACAAATCTTTTCAGGGGGGACACAAGAAACATGTACTCACACATTATAACAAACACAGAGGAGACCAAAACAGATCCCACCAATGGTCTATTTGGGGAACTGATGAGTTTTACTGAGATTATTTATAGAGTATGGACGACAGTGAGCAGAACTAATTCAAAGACAGCTGCATCACCAATGCTTAGGTGAGTATGTGTGGCAGCTCTAAAAAGCTGAAAATCTGGATCACAATGTTAAGCCTGAAAGCAGGCCACCTGATTGAAAAGTGTCCTGTTCAGGTTCCTTATTTGGTATAAACCTATTCTGGGCAACCTGTCTAGTTTCTGTTTATTCTGCTTAGCTTTTCTGTGAGGATGATTCAGTTTAATTGCTTCCTCTGACAGGTTGTGCCCTAGTGAATTTGGACATTTTTAGGAACTTCCTTAAACTGTTTTGAGTTATTTATCTTTCAGTTTAAGCAGTTTGCTGTAGGAGAGAATATTTCTAACTTGGATGAAGACATGTATCTACAGGTAAAGTATACAAAATTGTACCCATCAAAGCAGCTACAGAAGAAAAACCAACAGGAAAATATTTATTTATGTAGGTCTACCACCTCCAAGCAGTGTATTCAAACTCTCAGGTCCTTGGTGGATTAAATCATTCATTGGTTCAGATTCATCAGCGTTTGATTATCTCAAGACAAGTCTCACAGATATACACTAAGATGGTAGTTATTGATCCTATTCTGTTACTTAATCTGATTCATGTTTGAGGATTATATAAATCTAGACAAGAAATATTAGATGATATGTGGGATTAGTCTTAGAAGCTTTATTTGTACTTCATCAAATAAACAATAATGAAGACCCATCATCACCAAACTTCCAGATGATTTTGAAAGAATTAGCTTTGATTTAGTCTTTTCTCACATTATAGTTATTATCTGCCTACTGGTCCAATTCTGTCAGTTCCACATTGAATTCTTTCTCCTCTCTTTCCAAAACAATGTCCCTACCCACTCCTTCCCTGCCAGGCCTCCACTCCATGGAATGTCAATTCTCTCAAAGTTTAGGTATGACTTAACTCACTGAGGCTAGGCTAGGAAGTTCTCTGCTGTATATGTGTCAGTGTCCATGGACCAGCTAGAACATTCTGCCTGGTTGCTGGTTCAGTGCCTGAGAGATAATCTCAGGGGTTCAGATTAGCTGAGGCTGCTGGTCTTCCTATGGGTTCACCCTCTACAAATTCTTCCAGCCTTTCCTTAATTCAATCACAAAGGTGACCCACTTCTGTTCATTGGTTGAATGTAAGTATCTCCCTGTGTCTAGGTCAGCTGCTTGTTGGGCCTCTGGGAGGGCAGGTCTGATAAGTTCCTGTCTGTAAGCACACCATAGCATCAGCAATAGTGTCTGGTCTTGGATCCTCCTTTTAAGATGGATCTCAATTTTGGCATATTCTGAAATTTTTATACTTAAACTCTTCTTCAATTTTGTCACTGTAGTTCTTTTAGACAGGAACAATTCTGGGTCAGTGTTTTTAATTGTGAGATGGCAAACCCAACTCTCTACTTGATGTCCTAAAATTCTACTGGACATGGACTTCACAAGTTTCCTCTCCCCACTCTTGTGCATTCCACATAAGGTCCCTCTCTTTAAGTCCTACAGGTCTCTCATCTCCCATGTCTCTGACACAGTTTAGATGGTTCCTCTATCTCCTAACAACCATGGTTGCCCACTTCCATTCTACTGCTTGTTCCCATGGCAATAATTTTACCTCCAAATACCTGATATTGTTCCCCTTTATTCCTCCCTGTCCACTCTTCCACCCATGGTCCTACGTCCCTCTTCCCCATATGATTACTTTCTTCCCTCTTCCTAATAGGATTGTTGCACCTTTATTTAGTCCCTTCGATTTGTTTACTGTTTTGAATTCTGTGGATTTTATCGAAGGTATTCACTACTATTTTGGCAAATATCCATTTATTAGTGAGTATATACCATGCATGTCCTTTTGTGAGTGAGTTACCTCATTCTGAATGATATTTTGAACTTTCATCCATTTGTTGGCAAAACTCATGATTTCCTTGTCTTTTATATGTGAATAATATCCCATTGTGTAAATAAAACCCATTTTTATCCATTCTTTTTGTGGGATATCTGGGTTGTTTCCTGATTGTTGCAATCAAAATTAAGGCTTTTGTGCCCCCACAGTCAAAACTTTGACCCAGAATTGTTCCTGCCTAAAAGAACTACAGGGACAAAAATGAAGAATACACTGAGGGAAAATAAGTCCAGTGACTGGCCCAAATTGGGATCCATGACAAGAGGAGGCCCCTATGCCTCACACTATTATTGATACATTCATGTACTTACAGACATAAAATTAAATATAAGTAAGGTAAACTCAGATGATAATAGATGCTGATGAGGATGTGGAGAAAGAGGAACACTCCACCATTGTTGGTGGGATTGCAAGCTGGTACAACCACTCTGGAAATCAGTCTGGTGGTTCCTCAGAAAATTGGACATCACATTACCTGAGGACCCAGCTATACCACTCCTGGGTATATACCCAGAACATGCACCAACACATAACAAGGACATATGCTCTACTATGTTTATAGCAGCCTTATTTATAATAGCCAGAAGCTGGAAAGAACTCAGATGTCCTTCAACAGAGGAATGGATACAAAAAATGTGGTACATTTACATAATGGAGTATTACTCAGCTATTAAAACCAATGAGTTTGAGAAATATTAGGTAAATGGATGGAACTAGAAAATATCATCCTGACTGAGGTAATCCAATCACAAAAGAACACACATGGTATTTACTCACTAAGTGGATATTAACCCAAATGCTTGAAATAGCCAAGATTCAACTCACAGACCACATGAAGCTCATGAAGAAGGAAGACCAAGTGTGAGTGCCTCTATCCTACTTAGAAGGAATAACAAAATTCTCAAGGAAGCAAATATGGAGACAAAGTGTGGGGCAGAAACTGAAGGAGCATCCTTCTACAGACCTTTCCACCTGGGTATCCATCTCATGTACAGTCAGCAGTGGTAGATGCTAATGTGGATGTCAGGAAGTGCATGCTGACAAGAGCCTAATATAGCTGTCTCCTTAGCAGTTTGCCAGAGTCTGACATATTCAGAGGCAGATGTTCACAGCTCACCATTGATCTGATCAATGGGTTCCCAATGGAGGCCTTAGAGTGAAGACTGAAGAACCTGAAATTGTTTGTGGCCCCATGAGAAGAGCAAAAATACCAACCAGCCAGAGTTCCCCAGTGTCTAAGCCTGGGAGCACATAGTGAGGAACCCATGAGTCTATCTGTATATTTTGGTTGAGGATTGCCTTGTTGTGCATAAGTGAGAGAGAAGTCCCTGGTCTTGTGAAGGCTGGATGACCCAGTATGGGGGAATTCAAGGGTGGGAGGTGGGAGGGGGTGGATGGGTAGGGGCACAACATCATAGACGCAGGAGGAGGGGGATGTGATAAAGGATTTCTGGGTGTGGGAGAAATGGAAAAAGGTGATAACATCTGAAATGTAAATATAATATCCAATAAAGAGAAAAAGGAAATGCAAAAGTGATACAGGAAACTACATTCATGATTGCAAATTATCACAGCCACTATGGAAATCAAGGTGGAGAATTCTCAAAATACTAACATGTTACCCAGATGTGTACCACTTCTTGACATCTGGATAAAAACTTCACTATCCTACTCCACAGACATTTGCTCAGACCTGTTAATCACTGGTCTGTTCACAATAAATGTGAAATGCAAATGGCCTAACTATCCTTGTACACCTTGTTTGATATCCAAAGTTGCTAACAGAGACTCAAGTACAAATTATATTGTCATTTGCAATAAGTAAATGAGGCCTTTTCCATTTCATCATCCATTTGTGAACTCATGGAATTTTATGAAAAACTGAAAATTCTATCATAGATATTATTCAGAACAACCCAAGATTTTTAATGTTTTGATGATAGTAGGATTTGTCATCTTAAAGATTCAACCCTCAACCCACACAGTGGGTCCATTTATAATTTTGCCCTATACCAGAAATCATGTACTTTGTTATACAAGTAATTTTTCCACAACATACATACACACACATACACACACACACACACACACGCACACACACACACACAAACACACATACACAATTACACAAGCAAGCATGCATTCGGGAAACCTCATGGTTTTTTCTGCTCACCATAATTACCTTCTAAATTGTTTTCTTGGAAGTTGTCAAAAGCAATCAAATTTTCTTTTGCCAAATGTTTCTGCTGGCATTAGCAATAAGAAACTGAATGAGCTGAGTGATACCATCACAGCATAAAATAAACAGGTATCACACCAAGGCAATAGTAATAGAAGACAGTGGTAATGCATTTATTAAAAATGTGAAAAATATGAGATTAGAGATTAAAAACTACTCTATCAAAAGTTCAAAAGTTAAGAGCACAATAATCTTCACAGAGAATATATCACACAAATGCCAATATTCTCCCAAACTAAACTATATGGACATTAAGCAACATATTTGTATTAGGATAGATATTAATACCATTTTGTCTCAATCCTTACACTTCACAATATTATTTTGTTTTTGAATTTGAAAATGAATACTATACCATTATTAATGATGTCAGATTAATTCTGGCTGAAATAATCTTCATATTTTGTTTTGAAAGAGTTACAGAATATGATTAAAATATGACTTTCGGGTATATATGTATTCTGTGATGAATTTGAAGGCTTGAGTTCTCTGTAAAAGATTTGCCACATTCATGACATTTCTAAGGTTTCTCTCATTTATGAATTCTGTGGTGAGCTTGAAGTACTGAGTTCTATTTAAATGATTTACCACATTCATTACTTCTATAACGTTTCTCTCCTGTATGAATTTTTTGGTGAAATTTAAGGTTTGAGTTCTTTGTAAAAGATTTCCCACATTCATTACATTTGTAAGGTTTCTCTCCTGTATGGATTCTTTGGTGAACTTGAAAGTGTGAATTCTGAGTAAAAGATTTGCCACATTCATTACATTTGTAAGGTTTCTCTCCTGTATGGATTCTTTGGTGAATTTTAAGGACTGAGTTCCTTGTAAAAGATTTGCCACATTCATTACATTTGTAAGGTTTCTCTCCTGTATGGATTCTTTGGTGCACTTTAAAGTCTGAGCTCCATGTAAAAGATTTGCCACATTCATTACATTTGTAAGGTTTCTCTCTTGTATGGACTCTGTAGTGAACTTGAAGTATTGAGTTCTTTTTAAATGATTTGCCACATTCATTACATTTGTAAGGTTTTTCTCCTGTATGGATACTTTGGTGACCTTGAAGGTGTGAATTCTGAGTAAAAGATTTGCCACATTCATTACATTTGTAAGGTTTCAGTCCTTTATAGATTCTGCAATGAACTTAAAACATAATAAGTATTAGAAGATATTTCATGAAATATGTCATATATTTTATATTATGAATGTCATAATTTATTATTCATTAAAACAGTATAACTTGAAACACAATTGTGACAACTGTCATCCATTAATTTAAAAAAATATTCTCTCTGTGAAAATGAAATATCAATATGGAAACAAATCACCTTTCCAATGATAGAATGATAGAAATGAAGATGTGCAATACTTCTTTTATGACTGAATGATAATGCACGATTAAGCAATATATTAAAATCAGAGAGAATATTTATAAGAAAATAAAGAAAGATATATGATAAAAAATTAAGTTCACTAACATCCCATAAAAACATTTAATCAACTATGTTCATAGCAGTTTATTTGTAAAAGCCAAAAATTATAAACAACATACATGGAAAGATAATCTGAATAGTTGCTACAGGAAATGTGGTACATTTACAAAACAGAATAATATTCAGTTTCAATAGCTAAGAACTCATAAATATTGCAAGCAAATGGATAGAGTTTCATACTTTCATCCTGTTTGAGGTAACCCAGTCACAAAATGACATGCATGGTATGTAGTTAGTTAAATTATATATTAGCCATAAAATACATGTACCATTTTACACTCTAAGACAAAAAGAACCTACACTTGATGAATGTGCAACCAAGGAAGCTTAAATTTCATTTAGAAAGTAGCATAATATAACCATAATAGGCAGAGGGAGAAAAGTGAATTAAGAGAAGTAGGTCGGTAAGGCAGTGCGAAGAGGGTTTCAGGATCATGTGTAGAGAAGGACAGGAGAGAGGGCTAGAGGCTTGTGAAAATTAATTGAAATCTGCAACTAGGTGAGGTCAGAGATGGGTAACATCTTGAATATGGGACGATTACCCATTATAAGTTAGAAACCAATGAATCAATGGAGGTGATCTTAGTTATGACTGACTATATTGCAGATGTACAACCTGAAGAAGCAACCTCCTCTAGCTTGTCAGAAACCCCAAAAGAGTGATAGAGACACCTACACACCCAGAAACATTTCAATTAAAAATTTATCCTGCCTTCAAGAAATTCTGACACTGGTGATGAAGCAGAGACTAAGGGAATATCCACATAAAACCTGAATGAAATTGAATCCATCCCATGTGCAAGCCACATCTTTTCCTTTATTAATAATACTGTGTTATGCTTGCAGACAGAAGCATGTTACTTCTGAGAGGCTCCACACAGCTGCTGACTCAGACAGATAGAGACAACTGCAGAAAAACAGTGGATGTAGTTTGAGTTTCTTAAGGAAGAATAAGAAGTAGGATTGTGAGCCATGAAGGCAAAAGGAACTTCACAGGAAGACCAATGGATTCAACTAACATTGACCTTTGGGGGACTTAAGATTCTAAACCACCAACCAGAGAACATGCATGGAGTGGATCTAGACATATATGTAGCAGGTGTGCAGCTTAACCATCATGTACGTAATAACAAGAATGGAGGCTTTCACAAAAGCTGTTTTCTGTACATGATATATGTTCTACTATCTTGGCTGTGTTCTCTTGACTTATGGTCATAGTGAGTGAGTAAGCACCTACCTGGGATAAAATTGAATCTTCATCTTCACGGTAAACACAGGGGACCACTCGATACTCAAAGTAGAAGGAAATAGAAAATGGCGGAAAGTTTGTATGAGGCTTTGACTGGGAATGAGCCAATGAGCCATATACAAAGTGAGGAAGTTAAAAAAAAAAAGTAAGTTAAAAATAAATATGGCGCCCTCTCCCGAATCTGAGGCCTGGACTAGATCTCTGCCCGGTCTCCTGTTGTGTGGACCCTGGATTTAGCCCGAGACATCCTGGAGGCTCCAAGTATCCCAGAGCCAGCATAGGTAGGAAGACCCACACACTGCCCGAAGCCCATAGCTGGGTACTGGGAGTGCTTAGATTCCAGCAGATATCCCCCATCCCCTGCAGAGTAGCACTACCCTTCTGCCTCTCTCCCAGATCTGAAGCCTGGACCAGACCTCTGGCAGGTCTGCTATTGTGTGGACCCCGGATTCATCCCTAGTCATTCTGGAAGGTCCACTCAACCCAGAGCCACAGAGGAACAACTGAACTCAGAGCATCAGGCAACATATCCTGAGATATCCTAGAGGAACCACTGCACTCAGATCAGTGGGCACCTTATCCTGAGACATCCTAGAGGAGACACTGCACCCAGAACAGCAGACATCTAACTGGACTGCTATCATGGAAGCACCATATCCTGAGGCATCCTAGAGATACCACTGTACTCAGTGCACCTGGAGAAGATCACAGAGACATCTGGACCTCGAGGAGATCAGACACAAGCAAGATAACTGGAAAGGCAGGCTTCAGTCAGAGATAGCAAATACAGGTAGCACTAGAGTTAACCAGATGGCAAAAAGGCAAGCACAAGAATGTAAGCAACAGAATCCAAAGTTATGTGGCATCATCAGAACCCAGTTCCCCCATCATACCAAGCCCTGAACACCACATCACACCAGAAAAGCAGAATTCAGAGTTAAAATCACTTCTCATGATGATGATAGAGGACTTTAATAAAGACATAAATAACACTCTCAAAGAACTTAAGGAGAACGCTGGTAGACAGATAGAAACCCTGAAAAAGGAAACGCAAAAATTCCTTAAGGAATTGCAAGAAAACATAACCAAACAGGAGAAGGAATTAAACAAAACCATCCAGGATCTAAAAATGGAAGTAGAAACAATAAAGAAATCACAAAGGGAGACTACCCTGGAGATAGAAAACCTAAAAAAAAGATCAGGAGTCATAGACACAAGTATCACCAACAGAATACAAGAGATAGAAGAGAGAATCTAATGTGCAGAAGATACCATGGAAAACATTGATACAACTGTCAAAGAAAATGCAAAATACAAAAAGCTACTATCCCAAAATATACAGGAAATCCAAGACACAATGAGAAGGCCAAACCTAAGGATAATAGGTATAGATGGGGGGAAGACTCCGAACTTAAAGGACCAGTAAATATCCTCAACAAAACTATAGAGGAAATCTTCCGTAACCTAAAGAAAGAGATGTCCATAAATACACAAGAAGCCTACAGAACTCCAAATAGTTTATACCAGAAAAGAAAGACTTCCAGCCACATAATAATCAAAACATCAAATGTACAAAACACAGAAAAATACTAAAAGCAGTAAGGGAAAAAGGTAAAGTAACATATAAAGACAGACCTATAAGAATTACACCAGACTTCTCACCAGAGACCATAAAAGCCAAAAGATCCTGGACTGATATCATACAGACCCTAAGAGAACACAAATGCCAGCCCAGACTACTATACCCAGCAAAACACTTCAATCAATATTGATGGAGAAACCAAAATAATCCATGACAAATTCAATTTTACACAATATATCACCACAAATCCAGCACTTCAAAGGCTAATTGGTGGAAAACTCCAACACAAGGAAGGAAACTACAACCTAGAAAAAACAAGAGAGTAATCTTCCAAAAACTGTAAAAGAAGGTAGCTACACAAACATATCTCCACTGCCAATAACAAAAATAACAGGAAACAATATTCATTTTTCCTTAATATCTCTTAATATCAATGGACTCAATTCTCCAATAAAAAACCATAGACTATCAGACTGAATACATAAACAGGACCCAACAATTTGCTGCATACATGAAACACACCATTGTGACAAAGACAGACACTACCTCAAATGGAGAGAAACTTGAAACAATCCCACTAAGATCAGGGCCTAGACAAGGCTGACCACTCTCACTTTACCTATTTAATATACTACTGGAAGGCCAGTCAACAAAAGGAAGTCAAAGGGATACAAATAGTAAAGGAAGAAGTCAAAATTTCACTATTTGCAGATGATATGATAGTATACTTAAGTGAACCTATAACCTCCACCAGAGAACTCCTAAACCTGATAAACAACTTTAGCAATGTGGCAGGATATAAAATCAACTCAAACAAATCAGTAGCCTTCCTCTATTCAAAGGATAAACAGGCTGAGAAAGAAATTAGGGAAATGACACCCTTCACAATAACCAACAAATAAAATAAAGTATCTTGGAGTGAGTCTAACCAAGCAAGTGAAAGATCTGTATGACAAGAACTTCAAGTCTCTGAAGAAAGAAATCGAAGAAGATATCAGAAGGTGGAAGATCCCCCATGCTTCTAGATTGGCAGGATTAACTTAGTAAAACTGGCCATCCTGCCAAAAGCAATCTACAGTTTCAACATTCCAAATCCCATCAAAATTCAAAATCAATTCTTCATAGAGATAGAAAGAGTAATTTACAAAATCATTTGGAATAACAAAGAACCTAGGATAGGGAGAACTATTCTCAACAATAAAAGAACTGGCAGAATCACCATCCCTAACCTCAGACTGTACTACAGAGCAGTAGTTATAAAAACTGCATGTTATTGGTACAGAGACAGGCAGGAAGATCAATGGAATAGAATTGAAGACACAGAAATGAACCCGCACACCTATGGTCACTTGATCTGTGACAAGGGAGTTAAAACATCCAGTGGAAAAAGGTCAGCATTTTCAACAAGTGGTGCTGGCTCAACTGGAGGTCAGCATGTAGAAGAATGCAAATTAATCCATTCTTATCCCCTTGTACAAAGCTCAACTCCAAGTGGATAAAGGACCTTCACATAAAGCAAGATACACTGAAACTAATAGAAGAGAAGTTAGGGAAGACCCTCGAATACCTAGGCATAGGGGAAAAGTTCCTGAACAGAACATCAATGGCTTATGCTCTAAGATCAAGAATAGACAAATGAAACCTCATCAAATTGCAAAGCTTCTGTAAGGCAAAGGACACTGTCAAAAAAGACGAAATAGCACCCAACAGATTGGGAAAAGATCATTACCAATCCTAGACCCAATAGAGGGCTAATATCGATTATATATAAAGAACTCAAGAAATTAGACACCAAACAAAAAAATAACCCCATTAAAAATGGGGTAGAGAGCTAAAAAAAAGAATTCTCAACTGAGGAAAAACGAATGGCCAAGAAGCACCTTAAGAAATGCTCAACATCCTTAGTCATCAGGGAAATGCAAATCAAAATAACACTGAGATACAACCTGACACCAGTCAGAATGGCTAAGATCAAAAATTCAGGTGATAGGAGATGCTGGCAAGGATGTTAAGAAAGAGGAACACTCCTTCATTGTTGGTGGAGTTGCAAGCTGGTATAAACATTCTGGAAGTCAGTCTGGTGGTTCCTCAGAAAAGTGGACATAGCACTACCTGAGGACCCAGATATACCACTCCTGGGCATATACCCAAAAAATGCCCCAACATATAACAAAGACATATGCTCCACTGTGTTCATAGAAGCCTTATTTATAATAGCCAGAAGCTGGAAAGAACCCAGATGCCCTTCTACAAAGGAATGGATACAAAAAATGTGGTACATTTACACAATGGAATATTACTCAGCTATTAAAAATAATGAATTCGAGAAATTCTTGGGTCAATGGATGGAACAAGAAAATATCATCCTGAGTGAGGTAACCCAATCAGAAAAGAACACACATGCTATTTACTCACTGATAAGTGGAGATTAGCCCAAAAGTTTGAAACAACAAATATTCAACTCACAGACCATGTGAAGCTTCTGAAGAATGAAGAACAAGTTTGGATGACTGGGTCTTTCTTAGAAGGAGTAACTAAACACCCAAGGGAGCAAATATGGAGACAAAGTGTGGGACAGAGTCTGAAGGAGATGTTGTATGGAGACCATTCCACCTGGGTATTCTTCCCATGTGCAGTCACCAAAAATATATGCTGATATGGATGACAGGAAAGGAAAGCTGACAGCAGCCTGATAAGGCTGTCTCCTTAGAGGTCCCCCAGACTCTGACATACCCAGAGGCAGATACTTGCAGCTAACCATTAATTTGATCAAAGGTTCCCAATGAAGAAGTTAGAGAGTAAACTGAAGGAGCCAAAAGTGTTGGTGACCCCATGAGGAGAGCAACAATACCAACCAGCCAGAACTCCCCAGGGTCTAAACCACCAGCCTAGGAGCACATAGGAAGAGACACATGACTCCAACTGTATATGTAGGGAAGGATGGCCTTGTTGGGCATAGGTGGGAGAGGAGATCTTTGTTCCCATGAAGTCTGAACACTGAGAGCGGGGGAGGTCTGAGGGTGGGGAGGGGGAATGGGGGGTAGGGGCATGCACAACCTCATAGAAGCAGGAGGAGGGGGGATTGGATAAGGGGTTCCTGGGTAGTGGGGGAATGTGGTAAGGGTATAAAATTGAAATATAAATATTATATCCAATAGAAGAGGGGAAAAAGGAAAACAGAACCAACATCCTTAATAAAATGTCAGCTCTCTTAATAAAATTATCCTGATACTAAAATTTTTTTTGAGAATTGTATATTGCAGAATAATCAATCTTGGTGTATCTACTCATCAAGCAAGCTGGGCAGACCTGCTCAAACCTCTGAGGTCCGGGAATTCCATCTGGATGCAGTGAAGACACAGCATCAGAATCTTATCAATTTACTCTTCCCACCACTCCTCTTTTAATATCTCAATGCCCATAATCAGCTTGAAGAAGCTAATGAAGAGTCAGCGCCCTGATTCCCTGGGCTTGGGGACTAAGGTGGTAAATGTTGAGCTGTCTTTCTAGGGAAAAGTAGTGGTTTTCTGGGAGTAGAGTGGATTAGCTAGGCTTTATTGCATAGCCATAACCGATTGGGTAGAAATCTGTACAGTTATTATCAAGATGAAGATATAATTTCTTAAATGGCACCAATTTACTTTGATTACAAATTTTAAGGTTTTCATTGGTATGAGTTTCTTAACGATAAAGAAGTGAGATAAATATTGTTACTCTCATAGGCATTGTACCAGCATAACACATTTAGGAATACAAGGCTTAGACCCAGTCCTTCTTTAACTTTTTTAACAGAGTTGAGAGGGTTAGCCTGTGAGTTAAGGGACTATAGCAAATTCATGGCTTGGAGTTTATTGTTAGGGTGTTTTCTATATTTTCTTTAGAAATAACTGGGTGGAGTTAACAGACAAAACTCCAGTTTACTTTACTTGGATAGTTGGTTTTCAAAACGTCAGAAGTCCACAGAATGGACGGGACAAACATTTCTCTATTAAGGTTCATTTTGATTAGAGACCTGTCTGCTCCTGACAGCTTCCTGTATAGAATTCTAAGGAGAAATTGAGCATCTTTGGAGTTACTCCAGTTGTGGTGAGACAGCCACTAGAGAAGAATTGCCTCTTTCCATCTACAGACAAATTACTGTCCAGAAAAGGACACACTTGCAGAATAGTCGACTGATTATATCTGTCTAGACAGAGTAATTGGCCCTTAATAATTCTGCATCACTAAGGTCTGTCACATGATCCTGGCCAGGAGGCAGAAGAACAGATGCTCCATCATTTTGTAGTAGAGGGAGTGTCCAGGTGTTCAGAGGTCTCTATAAATTGGATAAGGTTTAGAAGCTATGCTTTATGCTTCCCACAATTATAGTTAACCCAGTCATTCTGGATATCTGACGGGGTTGAAAACTTACAGTCTCATAGCCAATCCTGGCTATTTACCTTGAGAGAAAAGATTTGAGTGGATGGTTTTCAGCTGACATTCATTCTAAAGCCAAGGGAAAAGTCAGGTTCAGAACTAAGTCTTTTATTTAGGATATATGACAGAGGTTCTGGTTAGTGAACAAAATGATGGACTGGGTATTAGGACTATCTTGAACCTCACTGGTACAAATCAGCGTAATTATGCTCTAATTGTATTTAGAGAGAAAAGTTTTATTTTAACAAGAAGGGTGATATGTAGGAGGAGCTAAGATGGGAGAGGTACTGATAGGAAGAGAAGGAGTAAGGAGAGGAGGAGAAGAAAGAGAGGAGAAGCTAGGTGATGAGAGAGAGAAAGATGGGGGAGACAGGGAGGCAGCTATTCACGTGTCTCCACCAGTCAAAGATAGTTGATATACCTAGGTTGGGTAGTGGGTTACACCTCTGACTGAGCATTACCAAACTTATAAAGCCCTTGATTAATATTTTTTAAAAAAGTGTATAAATGCAAAAAGGAAAAGGGGGCATGGGATAGGGGTTTTCTAAGGGGAGGGGTAATGGGGAAAGGGGATGGTGTCTGAACTGTAAATAAAATATCCAATAAAAAATGAAAAATAATATGGTCAAATTTTTTAAAAATATGAAATGATACATAAAAAACTGTAAGTATATGTGTTACAATATGTGTCTAGCACATGAGAATAGAGAATTTAATAATTGTCTCATATGTTATAAAATATTCACTGAGACAGATAAAGCTTGAAGAACTTTATAATTCTTCAACATGATAAAAGTCATTATGTGCGTAAATTCATTTTTCAACCATATTACTATGTAAAAGTTTATTTAGAATTAAGTAGGAATTTCTTGACTTGATATGTGAATATTTACACATTATTTAAATTATAATTTCAGGATCCACAAATCTGAGCTTCGTTCCCTGTGGCAAAGCTCTGCCTGCTTCACTGGCAGCATGATGCCTTCCAATATAACCAGGTGAGATTCCCAATCCTCTCCCTCTACTATTTCCTGGAAAGCACAGCACCCATGAAGTCTGCCCCACCCAATCTGTGCTGCATCATCCAGTCTATAGCACTACATGCAATCCAAGATTACTGGGGCCCTCAGTAACCACAAGCTCTGGATGCTTTATTTCAGGCATAGCTATGCCGTGGACAAACAGAAGTCTGAACATATCTGGGATTACTTTCATAGCCTAGAACCCTGAAAACCTGCGGCCACCTATGGCTAAGCTTGTCTTCTTTAAATCCCAGAAGCCTGGGACTATGAGGAACTTCCAGTTGGACCTGTAGTTGCAGATTCCAATAGCTATCAGGGACTACCAGGTCTTTGAACACCAGAGACTTCAAAATTGCCTACAAACTACGAAATAACATAATTAAAAAATTTAGTGCAAATGGCACTACTAAAGCCTATCTATCATATAACACTAAGCTCTTTATTCCTGAGCAATCCCGAAGTGCAAGAAAATTACCTTAAATCTAATCTTATGAAGATGATGGAGGCCTTCTTAAAATAAATAAATAAAATATATTTACAAAGATTCACATTAAAAATAACAGAAAATTTAATTAAACAAGTACACACCTATAATGAGAATGAAAATTAATATGAAAAAGTACAGGACAATATAATCAAAGAGATAAAGTAAATAAAAACGTTAAGGTATGAAAAGGGAAATAGAAACACTGAAGAATAAAGAAACAGAGCCAAAATGGAGACAGAAAACCTAGAAAAGTGAATTCTAGCCACAAGCATCATCAATACAACATAACAGATTGAAGAGAAAATTTCAAGCTGAGAACATACAATAGAAACTCAAGTACAGAATGGTTCAATCTTTTATCTTGAAGGATAGTTTATGGTAACATCCAGGAAGGCAAGGTACAGGAGGAACTGAGCATTCTACATCTTCATCTGCAGGCAAATAAGAGACAACTGACTTCCAGGCAGCTAGAACTAGGGTATTACACCCAATGTCCAGAGTGAAACACATTCTTGAACATGGCTAAATCTCCTTTCCTAATAGAGCTACTCCTTAACCAAAGAAAATACAAACCATCACTGTGGGGAATAGACTTGAATGCAATGGTACAATAGGCAATATATTGAAGATAATAGGAATCGTTCAAGCTCTAAGGTCAACAATTTACAACTGGAATCTCCTAAAATTAAAAAAATGACTTCAAGGGAAATAATGTCATCCATAGAATGAAATGCTAGACTATAAACTGGGAAAAATACACTACCCCTACATCTGACAAATGACTCATATCCAAAAATATAATGAACTCAAAAAATTAGATAACAACAAACCGAACATTCCAATTAAAATTGGGGTAAAGAGTTAAACAGGAAACTCTTAATTGATGTTCCAATAAAACTGTGCCCTGAGTCCATCTAGCAATGAGTCTTATTTACTTGTGAGTCTCTGAGTAAAACTTCTCTTATATCAGAGTTTTGTTGTTGCTGAAAACAATCTATTGCATTTGAATTTAATATTTATAAGCTGTATACACAACATTATTTTATGTTTTATGAAAAATTAATAAAAATAATAGAGCTGAAAACAATGAATGTGAATGAGGAACTACCAGAAAACTAACAGTGCAAGTTTTCTTGTATGTGCTTAGTTTGCTTTTAAGATTTTGGTATGTGATTTATAATAGCCAGAACCTGGAAAGAACCCAGATGCCCTTCAACAGAGGAATGGATACAAAAAAATGTGGTACATTGACACAATGGAATATTATTCAGCTATTAAAAATAATGAATTTGAGAAATTCTTAGGTAAATGGATGGAACTAGAAAATATCATCCTGAGTGAGGTAACCCAATCACAAAAGAACACACATGGTATTTATTCACTGATAAGCGGGGATTAGCCCAAAAATTTGAAACAACAAAGATTCAACTACCAGACAACATGAAGCTCATGAAGAAGAAAGAACAAGTGAGGATGCCTAGGTCTTTCTTAGAAGGAGTAACTAAATACCCAAGGGAGCAAATATGGACACAAAGTGTGGGTCAGAATCTGAAGGGGGTGTTGTAGGGAAACCATCCCATCTGGGTATTCATTCCATGGGCAGTCACTAAAAATAGACGCTGATAGGGATGTCAGGATTGGAAAGCTGACAGCAGCCTGATAAGGCCGTCTCCTTAGAGGTCTCCCAGAATCTGACATACCCAGAGACAGATACCCACAGCTATCCATTAATCTGATCAAAGGTTCCTAATGGAGGAGTTAGAGAGTAAATTGAAGGAACCTTAAGGGCTGGTGGCCCCTTGAGGAGAGCAACAATACCAACCAGCCAGAGCTCCCCAGGGTCTAAACCACCAGCCTAAGAGCACATATAGAGAGACACATGACTCCAGCAGTATATGTAGGGGAGGATGGCCTTGTTGGGCATAGGTGGGAGACAAGGTCAATGGTACCCTGAAGGCTGAGCACTGAGGTGGGGGGAATCTGAGGGTGGGGAGGGGGGCTGGGGGTAGGCAATATATTGAAGATGATAGGAATCGTTCAAACTCTAAGGTCAACAATATATAACTGGAATCTCCTAAAATTAAAAAAAAAAAAAAAAGACTTCAAGGGAAATAATGTCATCCATAGAATGAAATGCTAGACTATAAACTGGGAAAAAATACACTACCCCTACATCTGACAGATGACTCATATCCAAAAATATAATGAACTCAAAAAATTAGATAACAACAAACCGAACAATCCAATTAAAATTGGGGTAAAGAGTTAAACAGGAAACTCTTAATTGATGTTCCAATAAAACTGTGCCCTGAGTCCATCTAGCAATGAGTCTTATTTACTTGTGAGTCTCTGAGTAAAACCTCTCTTATATCAGAGGTATGTTGTTGCTAAAAACAATCTATTGCATTTGTATTTAATATTTATAAGCTGTATATACAACATTATTTTATGTTTTATGAAAAATTAATAAAAATGATTGAGCTGAAAACAATGAATGTGAATGAAGAACTACCAGAAAACTAACAGTGCAAGTTTCCTTGTATGTGCTTAGTTTGCTTTTAAGATTTTGGTATGTGTGGTGTATTTACAATATCTATGTTAATTAGGTAGCTAGTTAGGGACCAGAATACAACTGTTTAGTGGAGATAAGAATGGATCAATTTGCATTCTTTACATGCAAACTTCCAGCTGAAATAGCACCATGTGTTTAAAATACTGTCTTTTTCTATTGAAAATCTTTGGCTTTTTTTGTCAAAGATCAAGTGACATAAGTTTATGTGTTCATTTCTGGGTCTTCATTTCTATTCCATTGTTCTATCTGCCTGTACAACCACCATGTGTTATTTATCACTGTTGCTCTGTACTACAGCTTGAGTTCAGGGAAGGTGATTCCCCCAGAAGTTATGTTACTGTTGAAATTTGTTTTTTCTATCCTGAGTTTTTACATAGTATAAATTATTGACCCCAAATATTCAACATGAGTATTCCTACATGTGATAAATAAATACCGCATAGTGGCTGAATATAACATTAACTAAAACAAATCACTAGACTTCCTCTACTTAAAGGATAAATGGGCTGAACAAGAAACTAGGGAAAGGACATACTGGACATGAGTCACATTATTTGTAAAATAAAGTATCTTGATGTCAACAAAACCAAGCAAGTGAAAGATCTGTACAGGAAGAACTTCAAGTCTCTGAAGAAAGAAATCAAAGATGACCTCAGAAGATAGAAAGATCTTCCATTCTCATGTAAGGAGAGGATTAACCTAGTAACAATGGCCATCTTACAAACATAATCTATAGATTCTACGCAATCTCCATAAATATTTCCACCCCATATTTTAAAGAAAGAGAAAGAGCAATCCTCAAATTTATAAACAAGCTCCTATTGTTACTATGAATAAAAACAGCAATAATACAACACTTAAAGTTATATTTCTTTTTCATTAGATCTGTGTATCACTCAGATTTCAATGGAGAACCTTAATATGTATATCAACAATGTTCAGTAATTGAGAGACTTTAAAGTTCTTAGTGTTATGACAATTTTCTTTATTACACCCTCCTATAAAGGCTCAGGTACCTATGCAGAAGATGAGAAAGAAGGATTTTAAAGGCCATATTTGGTGAATGATGCTAAATATACTGCATGTTTTTAGACACAACATGAGCAATGCCCTTGTAAACTCATTGAGAATAAGACAGTTTTCACAAGACCAGTAAAAAGGAGACAAAACACTAGCTTTAAGAAAGGTAGAGGTAGAAAATATCATCCCAGGTAAAAACATCTCTAATCTACATGATCTCTTAGAGAGGGAAAATAAGTTTTAAGTTTTATACTATGAATGAGCAGGCCTTCTGTTCAGGAAAAGTTGCCAGAACAAATCAGAATCCATGTTTGTATACATTTTTGATTTCTAATATTTTTTCTTCTGTGAGAAAGATAAAGAGAGAGAGAGAGAGAGAGAGAGAGAGAGAGAGAGAGAGAGAGAGAGAGAGAGAAGGTGAGTGACAAAGACATAGACAGAGTCAGAGATAGGAGATAGACAGAATGATTAGAGAAATCATGAGTTTAAGTTAGTATGGAAAGTGAAGGTGGTATGCAAGAAGGTGAAAGAGAGAAAAATATGAACATATATACTCTATAAAACTATTTTTAAAAAGTGAATAAATCAATAACTCACTCAAACATGAAGTATCCTTACTGATCATTCACATGTAACAGAAAAAAATGACAGCAATTCAAATGTAATACAGTGGGCTACTTTTAAAAATAGTTATAACCTTTCAAATCATCAGTGTTCAGTTAAATGATGCAAAAATCATACAGCATTCATGTTTATACTCTTTCTTTGGTTCATTCTTCTGAAATAAACTCTTAGAAATGATTTCTATTGTACAGCTTCTCTAGGCATATGTCACATCTAGATTTCTTTTGGGATTATAATCATCATATGACATATTATTTCACTTCATATTACCTGGTTCTCTTCCTTCTGTATCCTCTCTACCAACAATCCATGGTTCTTTGTTTTCTTCAAGACAGTGGATTACATTTGGATCCGAAACAGCAACACCTGTACATTCAAGTGAGCACAAAGATATACCATTAAATGTAGCTATGTGCTAGCACAGGATTTTGACATGTGGGAGAGATGGAAAGAATAAAAGATAAATGAATGACTTTTTATAGTCACTTCTTTCCTAAGTTATTCAGATTCTTCATACTGAATCCTTTCTAAAATTCTGAATTTCATTGTAAAATTAACACATCCAAAAAAGAAAACTGTAGGTGTCAAAGTACATTGACTTATAAAAGCAACAGATTGCCTTTTCAAAAAAGGTATAAGATTTACAGATCAGCACATTAAATATAAATAAAAGATAAAGGTAAATACCATATAAGCTATAAATTGGAGTGTAATCAATAATTACAAAAAAAAAAAAAAAAAAAGAGAAAGACCAGTAAATGGATGGTAGACCAAATAGTCATGGGAGTTTTAGATATCGCTACAATGAAGTGGAATTATATGGAATAAAAATATTCTTACCCACAGAAATCAGGTTATGGTAATTCTCCAACATGACATCTCTGTACAAAGCCCTCTGAGCAGAATTCAGACATTGCCACTCCTCCATAGAGAACTCTATAGCCACATCCATGAAAGTCAGTAGACCCTTAAATTAAAATTAACAGTATCCCCTTTGAGTCAATTGGCAAAAAAAATGTTAGTTAAATATACAGTTTTTGGTACCAATAGCTACAATATATATTTGATGAAATATCTGAGACAGAGAATGCTGTCAGTACTCTGAACAGTTCCAAATCTCAAGCAAAACTGATGCTGATTTTGGTGACCTTTTTGGGAAAAAATTTGTCATGATCATTTAAATGATCTAATGGTTGTCACTGAAGCCACCAGGAAACAGATATATTTACAACAAGATTTATGGCAGTACCCATATTACACTTCTGGATTATCACTAAAAATAAAATTATAATTCTTAGGCAAATGGATGGAATTAGAAAATATCATCCTGAGTGAGGTAATACAACTACAAAAGAACACACATGGTATGCACCCACTGATAAGTGAATATTACCCCCAAAGCCCACAATGCCCAAGAAAACACTCAAGGACCACATGAAGCCCATTAAGAAGGAAGACCAAAGTGTCAGTGGTTCAGTTCTTCTTAGGAGTGACAAGATATTAATGGGAGCAAATATGGAGACAAAGTATGAGACAGAAACTGAAGGAGGGACCATCCACAGACTCCTCCACCTGTATATACATCTCCTGTGCACTCACCAAAGGCAGATGCTGATGTGGATGCTAGGAAGTGCATGATGACAGGAGCCTGATATAGCTGTCTCCTTAGAAGTCTGCCAGAGTCTGACATATACAGAGGTAATGCTCACACAGCTAATCACTGACCTGATCATGAGGTTCCCAATGGAGAAGTAAAAGAGAAAACTGGAGGAGCTGAGGAGGTTTGAGGCCCCATGGGGCGAGCAAAAATAACAACCAAGCAGAGCACCTAGGGTCTAAACCACTAGCTTGGGAGCACATAAGGACACACTGATGCCTCCAGCTGTATATGTAGGTGAGGATGGTCATGTCACACAAAGGTGAGAGAGAAGTGTCTGGTCCTGTTAAAGCTGGATGACCCAGTGTGGGGAATTTCATTGGCAGGAGGTGGGAGTGGGTGGATAGGAGGAGGTAGACCCTCATAGAAGCAGGGGAAGAGGGGGTGTGATAGAGGGTTTCTGGGTGTGGGAGAAATGTTGAAAGGTGATAACATCTGAAATGTAAATATAATTTCTAATATAAATTAATTCAAAAAAATCATAATTGGGTCCGTACTACATGAAGAAATCTATTAAGTGGGTGCAGCAGTAAGAAGGCTGAGAACTATTACAATAGACCCTAAGATAAATGATTCATGAAACATGGGCCTTTCTTCACAGACAAATAATGACCCAAGTGACTCAAAGTAAAAATCAAGTATATACATTCATCTTAATCTCATGTAAACACATTTTTGCAATTAGAAAATCTTTTAAGTATTTACAAATTATGTTATCTTTTATACAAGATACACTGAAAACTTTAAGGAGACTGGTAAAAAGGAACATCTGTTTTTAGCTCACCAATGACATAACTTTCAAAAGGGTAATACTGAGAATCATATGAAAAACTAGTTATGTACATTTGAGTCAGAATAGGGAGGATTTGAAAGTTCTGAAAATGAAATACTTCTTTAAGAACAGTCAACATGCATACATTTACCTGAGAAGAAGCCATCTCTCCTTTCTCACTCAATAGGGAAAGTCTCAGTAAAGTTTACATTAAAATTTCAACTTCCAGAAACTATCTTCATGTAGAGGCAGCAGATCCTTCCTTTTTCTACTAATACTGAAGAGTAGGAAACCGGAATCAATACAGTCCAGACACTATGACTCTTGCCAGAGGAGATATGAAGAAATGATAAGCTTCTACAGGCAGAAAAAACAAAAGATTTGCATTTTCATTTACATTCACTTACCTGAGCTGTTTTGTCAAAACAGAATTGACACATCTCTTTTCAATAATGGCCAGAATCTTTGAATAGCCACAGCTGAATTGATTACTCATACCGGGGAAGCAAGAAACTTGCTGGGGCCAAGAAATACAGTGCAATAAATGCCTGCTTCACCAGGGTCTCTGCCGAGATATTTCTTCTAGCTTCCGTGTCCCATTCTAAAATTTTGTGTTTTTTAAGAAAGACCCAGTATCATATTATCTAACCTGGTCCTTTTTACAGTGACATTGCTAATTTAGGTTCGTGATCAAAATATCTATTTGACTCTTCACCATTTTTAGTGCTTCCACCCGTCACTGAAGGCAGATGAAATTCATTCTCCAAGTCTTCTATTAGCATGGTTGGCTGATAAGAGGCTGAAATTAGTTATACTACAGGCATCTTTACCAGTGTCATTTATTTTTTTACAAAGAATAAACAGTACAATGGAAGCAGACAAGTTTCACTCAGCTATAAAACTCACCCTAATGGACTCACACCAGTCTCTAGAGGAAATACTAACATAGACTCATATTGTGCCTCAAGGTTTTGTTGGAATTTTTTATTTGTTTCTTTTTTTCTCCATTTGTTCTTTAGTTTTGATATGATTTTCACATTTTATGGCTATATGACCCAGATGGGAAAAAGTTTCAGAAATGCAAGATGTAGTTCTAGTTTACAAAGAGATTTTCAAATTTTATAATGTTTATTTCTGCCTCAGGAGAAAGGACCAGGCAAATGGGGAGGGGTATTCCGAAGAGTGTAGGGGTTGGGTCATAAAGAAGTAATGGTAATCTGAGACAACTGGGTTCCCAGATGCATCTGTGGAACTTCCAGAGGGTTCTTACCAGATGAT
The DNA here is from genome assembly GCF_011762505.2 of Arvicanthis niloticus. NCBI lineage: Eukaryota > Metazoa > Chordata > Mammalia > Rodentia > Muridae > Arvicanthis > Arvicanthis niloticus. Next base: position 45,122,041 of record NC_047673.1, read on the forward strand.
CTGAGTGGAGCAAATCTTGTATGCTGGTTCAGAATATGGTGTCTCCAGGGGCACAGATTGGTTATCAGTTTGCCATAGCAGAAAGGCTGACACATGGGTTTTATTATACTATTATTATTATTATTATTATTATTATTATTATGTTGTTGTTGTTGTTGTTAATTATTATTGTTTTTATTATTATTATTATTATTATTATTATTACCTAACTTGTAATGACCAAAATAGAAACCTTTCCAATAGGTATGGAATCAATCCCTGATATTACTAGTGATACTGTGTTAATCTTACAGGCAAGAGCCTAGTATAACTGTCTTCTGTGATGCTCTACAGAGTATCTGACTGAAACACATACACATATGCATGATCAAACATTGGATGGTGGTTGGTGACATTTATAGAAGAGTTGAAGGAAGGATTGAGTGCTCTGAAGGGAATATGAACTTAACAGAAGGAACAAGAGAGGCAACTAACGTGGACTCCTGGGAGGTCTCAGGGGCTAAACAAGCAACCAAATTAAAAAAATTTACAAGGGCTGAAATGAGGCCCCTAGTAAATATGTAGCAAACGTGCAACTCAATCTCCATGCGGCTCCCTGCAAAATTGGAATAGAATGTCAATGGAAACCAAGACTGTCTTAGGTACTTTAAAGGTGAGCTCATGCTGCATTAGACTTTCTCTGTAAAGAACGTTAGTTGCTGACTTCTCAAGTATGTCATGATTGTTAAGAAATTCAAATACAGAGGCAGAAGCTGGGATAAAATATGAGACAGAAATGTAAACTTAGGTAAAAGTAGCATTTAAGGTATAAGATGGAAAACAAAAAGAAAAGAAAAGAATAAAGTATATGCTCTCCCTAGAAATGGAAATACTAAGGTCAAACTGGAAAAGGGAACATTAGCAACATGAGGTTGACATGAAAGTGCACTAATTTGAAATGACTTCCCCAGAGACACTCAGACAAGGAAGTAGGAATGTGTATTGAATACAGACCATTACATGGTAGTGTGTTCAGAGCTTAGGTGGATGCAAGGATAAAAACTTTTTCTGTCTCTCTGTAGTTGTATTGTCAATTTTCAATTAAGAAAAACAATGGAGAAGAAATATGCAGACATGCCAAAAGAAAACACATAGGTATAAAATGTCCAAATTTTAACAGCATGTTAAACAGGACGTTTGCAGAATGTCAGCCTTGTAGACCATGTCCCTCAAATTCACACTCTGCTACTTCTTAACATGACTCTACATTACACCTTACCTTAGTTATTTTGTCATGAGTGTATGTGTGAGTGTGTCTGTGAGTTTGTATGCACATGTGAATGTGCTTGCATGTGCCCACTCACCTATGAATGTTCAGTGTCATGCCAAAGGCATGTATTTATGTCAGAAGGGAACTTGAAATAGTTGGATTTATCATATAATATAGGGTCTGGGACAAGTCATTTGATATAGTGATCCTTTAAACATCTTGCTGCTCTTATATGCTATATATTAATGGTCACTGTGAGACTGTCAAGAACACCAAATCCAGACAATATTGGAGATGCAAAGAAGTATTTGGTGACAGGAGCCTGATATGGCTGTCTACTGAGAGTTACTGCTAGGGCCTGACAGGCACAGATAATGATGCTCATAGCCAACTATTGGACTGGGCACAGGAACTCCAAAGGAGGAGTCAGAGAACAGACTGAAGGAGATGATGAGGTTTATAACTCCATAGTAGGAGCTATAATATGAACCAACAAGACTGCCCAGAATTTCCAGGTGTGACATCACCAACCAAAGAGTACACATGGAGGAATCCATAGCTTCTGGTGCATATGCACCAGATGATAGCCTTATTTGGCATCAATGGGAAGAGAAGCTCTTGGTCCTGTGAAGCCTTGATGCCCAAGTGTTGGGGAAGGCCAAGGCGATGAGGTGGATGTGGGTGAAGGTGTATGGGAGTACATTCATAGAAGCAGGGGAGGGTGGATAGGAAAGGTAATTTGCAGAGGAGAAACGAAGAAGAGGGATAACATTTGAAATGTTAATAAATAAAATATCCAATAAAAATTATTTGTTCTTTAAAAAAATAGAGAAGATTAATTTATTGTGGTGAAACTGACTTGACAGGACTAACATAAGGATAATCCAAGTTGAAAGTAGCTACCTAATGTCTTGTGTCTTTCTATTATTTATACCATGTTAGAGCCCACAATCTATAGATTTCATTACACTGAGACTGAATTTTTATCAGATCCTACATCAGACAATTCCTAGTTCATGATCTTACTAGTCTTTATTAATTGATGTTGTAGTTTGAATGTGAATCATATTTTATAAACTTGTGTCTTTAGACATTTGGTCCTCAGCTGTTGTGTTATTTACAAAGATTGTAGATCCTTAGCAGGGTAGAGTCTAGAGATTTTATATACAGATTTCTTCCAGCTTATTTTGTTCCTTAGTGAAGAAGACTGAGACCATCTGGTCATTTTCTTGTTTCTCCATTCCAGATTCAGGTAATGGAACCTCTTTCCCACTATGATGGATTAAGGCTGTTAAACTGTGAGGCAATGATAACTCTTCTTTCCTCAGATTGCTTTATATTATACTTTAAATAATTGCTGTAATTGTGCTTATTGGGGACACTGTATGTGTGACAGCATATGTGTGGAGGCTGTTGAATAATAATCAATTACTCTTCAATTTCTGTGATGTGGAGGTGATGTGTGTCTAAGTGGTTATTAAGTTGGATGCTTAACCCACAGAATCAAAATATTAATGTGGTAAAAGTGTGACTATAAAAATAGAAGAGGAAATTTTTACTGAATAGATGGCTTTACAAGAAAAGTGCCTGTCACCAAGGTTAAGACTTAAGTTCCATCTAAATGTATCACAAGGAGAGAAACTAAAATGTACTTTTTGAAGTGGTTCTCTGGCTTCTATTACTTTGCAAATGTCATGGACAAAAAGATATATTCCTCCCCCCAAAAAAAATCAGAAAAGTAGAGAATTATAGAAAGAGCAAAGAAAAAAGGGGAGAAGAAAAAGTAGATATAGTGAAATTTAGAGACAGAAAGACAGAGGCACATAAACAGATAAAAATCATGATGCTCCATCTGCATGATTTAATATCATTTTGGAGAGCATCAGGTTAGAAAGTACCAATTGTTTTCTCTTAAAGTAATTATTATTATTATTATTATTATTATTATTATTATTATTAATTATTCATATTCTAGCCATTGATCCCTGTCCCAGTCACCCTTCTATAGTAGCTCATCCCAATCCTCCACCTTCTTCCTCTGAAAAGATTCTCCTCCAAACAGGCCTGACCTCTCTATAGCTTGAACTGTCTTGGGGTATTAGGAACCTCTCCTCCCACTGAGACCAGACCATGTATTCCTCTGATGTATATGTGTGTGTGTGTGTGTGTGTGTGTGTGTGTATGGAAGAGGCCTTTGACCAGCCATTGAATTCTACCTGGTTGTATTTGGTGACTATTTTGTTTTCTAGTTAGTTTAGACACTTGGTCTTCCTATGGGTTCCCATGTCCTTCAACTTCTTCAATCCTTCCCCTAGTTCAACATTAGTGGCTCTGACTTCATTCCAATGGATGGGTGTAAATATCTGATTCGGTTTCAGTCAGTTGTATGTAAGATCAGAAGATAGCCATTACAGGCTCCTCTCTACAAGCACATCATAGAATAAATAACAATCTCAAGTGCTGCACCATGAAATGGATACAATGCTGGGCTCTTCACAAGACCTACTTTCCTTCAATCCCTTCATGATTTGTATCACTGCAGTTTTTTGACATGAACAATTCTGAATCAGATATTTTGATGTGTTTTGGTAACACTGTTCCTGCTCCTGAGGCCCTGACTATGTAATGGAGGTGAATTCTGAGTTTTCTCTCTCCATCATTGCCAGTTTTTATAAGGTCAAACACATAGTCCCAAGAGAGGGTCCCCCAAACACCCAACCCCCTGAGGCTGCATTCTGCTCGCCCTACTCTTCTCCTTGTCCTCAGCATATGTGTTCTTCTGGTCCCCTCCCATTCTCACCCAGGTCTTGCCCTCCTGCTGACTCCCATGATTATTTTCTTCCCCCTTATAACTGGGACCGAATTATCCTCACGAGGGCATTTCAGCATGTTGAATTCCTTATGATCTGTGAGTATACTAGATATTCTGTAGGTTTTGGCTAATATCTACTTATTAGTGTGTATATACCATGCATTCCAGAGTGTTCCAATCAGTTTGCAATCCCACCAACAACGGAGGAGAGTTACCAGTGTTATTCTTACTCCACATCTTTGTCAGCTTGAGCTATCACTTAAGTTTTGGTCTCAGCTATTCCTGTTTCAGTAAGAGTGAATCTCAAGTTTATATGGATTCACATTACATGATAAATAAGGATTTTGAACATTTTTTCAAGTGTTCTTGGCCATTCTTTATTCTCCTGTTGTGAATTCTGTTTATCTCTCTACATCATTTTTAATTGAGTTATTTGGTTTTTGGTAGGTTAACTTCTTGAATTTTATGAAATTTTGGTATTAGCTCTCAATTAAATGTGGAGGTCCTTAGAATTTTTTTCCCAAATTATGAGTTGGCATTTTCTCCTATTGACTGTGTCTTTTGATTTATAAGAGCTTTACAGTTATATGAATCCCAATTATATAAAAATAGATATAGATATACATATACATATACATATACATATTCACATTACTATAAACATACATGTTTGTCCATATACACAAATTTATATATACATATAATACATATATATGTATGTATATACACACATGTGTATGGATAGATAGATAGATAGATAGATAGATAGAATCATCCTGAAATTTTAGGTATTGTTTGTCTAATCTGGTTGTAACGACTTGTAGTGGATGTGTTTCAAGAGAGAGCAATCCTGTTCTCTGTTGTACCCTCAGCATGTTACAGACTAGGTCTTACTGCCTGGTAAAGGAAACACATGCTGCCTAGGAGCCAGAGTGATAGGTTTTTCAGGAACATAGAGATAGGTGTGTCTTCCAAGAAGAGAGTGGTGTAAAATTACCTCCACAATTTAGGCATACTATCATCTTACATGTTTTACATGCAGATTTGTAGAAAATAGTTAAGTGCCAATATTTGTAACAGGACAAACTGATCTAAGCTAGTTCTCAGACTATTTGAATGAGGAATATGAAGGCATTAACAATTGCAGTATGTTTCATTTGAGGTACTCACAAGAGCAGTAATGACTCAAATACAGATACATTACTTAAGCTATCCCTAGTATTGGTAACAAAATAGTACATTGGACAATGCCTCTTCTAGCCAGTCCATAGAATCTGAGCCTATTGAAACAGGTGCTTCTGTCTGAGAAACATCTAGACAGATAAGTATGATGGAGTGTCTAAGAATGACTTATTATTTATAGAAGCTTATACAAGCTAGGGAAAGAGGAACCTAGTTCATCTCATCAATTTCAAGAACTTCAGGTTTTTGATATTAACTTCCTGAGTTTTAGGAAGCCACCCTGTAGAATTCCATGCATTTAAATGAACTTCTGAGCAGGCTAGGGATGTAGCATCTCAGAATATTAGTGTATACAGTAGCATATTAAATGAAAATGTAGGTTGGAAATTTGAACTTTGACTCTTGCTATGACTGTGTCCTGGGCTGTACCATCATAAACATTCTGTTATATCCTATTGTGCCTACAATGTGTTTAAAAAGAAAGCCCCATAAGCTTATGTATTTATATAATTTTGTCACCAGTTTCTGGAACTCTATGAAAGAATAGTAGTTCCCTATGACTGGAAACACACACTTTAAGACTTCAAAATCATAAGCCAATGGCAGTTATTTCTCTCTGCTTTATGTTTGTACCTGAAGATGTGAACTTTAACCTATTTCTTTATTGTCATTCCTTCATGCCTTCTACCATGATTACTACCAGAGCAATCATAGACTCTAACCCTGTGAAACAAGAACCCCCACTTGAACTCTCTTTCTGTTTAAAGCACTTTGGTCATGGTGTCTTATCACAATAGAAGAACAATTATGCTAATGACTCAGTGCCTTAGGTAGTAAAATTGCATTAAATAGAGCCTTGCTGAACTCAATCACAAATATACTGAGACTACAGTGGATCTGAAGAAGTGTTTGCAAACTGCAGTGTGTTCAGTAATAATAAGTAGAAATGGAACATGGTGTATTTCACTGTCACAAGGCTAGAAAGGTTAGCAGCACCAAATGTTGTAAAGTAATATTGAAGTTATGCACACCATCTAAGTAAAAAATGATTTAAAATGTAAAAAACGGATTGTGGAGATTGACGGTATTGAGTACTACTCAGGTCTTAAAACTGTGCTGCATGTTTAATAACAGACCTGAATATTCTGTATGATGAAATGATATCTTAGGTACACAAAAAGCCCAATATTAGATTGTGTAAGACCTTGTCCTTACCCAGATGACTATAATGGTTAAGGTGGAATGATGCAGAACTCACAACTTATGTATATGACACAAACCACTTCACATCATTTCTCAGAGAATTCTTAGGTGCCAATGTCAGTGCTATATGAATGATTATAGTAGTGCAAATATGGATGTAAAGACATTCTGCAAAGAGAGAACAAAGAGTTAGTGATATAAAACCTGAGTTTAAACTGACAGTCCTCCTGTCTCAACCTCATCAGTGCTGACATGCTCTTATGTACTATCATGCTAGAGTGAAGCATTAACTACCCTCACAGGGATATTTTTGTTACGTGAGGGTGCCTCTTTAAACAACAGGGACAATTTCATGCCAGGGTGAAACATTAACTACATTCACATGGATATTTTTATTTCTTGAGGGTACCTCAATAAGATAAAAGGACACTGTGTTATCTTCATGCTTCCCTGATGATGAGACATACAGGGAAGTTTGCTGAGTCTAGCAATTATCCAACTGAAGATGAAGCAATGAGCATTGTTCTCCAGTCATAATTTCTGGTCATATCAACGAGGTAAATTCCAGAAGACTATAGAAATAAAGCAATTAATGGATGATAAGGTTATTGACAGAAACAGATATGTTTTTGTCTCTATTAATGGCAATTTTGAATCTGGCCCTAAAGGGTAAAGCAAGGGCCTCAAGCAGGAATGAATTCTGAAAAATATTCATGAATTCTAGCAGTGCTTGAAGGTAGAATGTGTGTGTGTGTGTGTGTGTGTTAGTGTATAAATACATTTATGTGTAGGGATATAAATGCATGTATGTAAGTTTTGATAACAATTTCAGTCTGCATTCTTAGATAATGCAGTGCAGATTCTTTTGTTTAACACAAGTTTCAAGTAGACCAAGCTGCCTGGTCACCAGTAGTAAGGATTATACATGTCTTTGTCTTCTAATTACCTAGAGTACATGAATGTACCACCATGAAGAGTTTTACCTGGGTTTCATGATACTAAGTAAATACAATTCTTCAAGCTCAATAACTAAGTATCTTACTCACTATGATATATATAATCTAAATTGATGGGGCTAAAATTTACTTTTAGGTTATGTTGTCAAATGTTTAACATGATAAGATGTATCCCATAGTTTTTCAGTTCACTGGAATAAAAGTAATATAGACTGCGAAATTTGTAAACAGGATCCAAAAATTTCTCACAGTAAGAGGTCCTAGAAAATGGAAGATTTAAGGTATATTTGATATTGGTTCTTTTGAGAGACTATAGGAAAACTTTATGACTTGGAAACTAGTTCATCAAACATGCATTTAAGAGACATAAGACAATTTCAGGTCACGAAATTGGAAAAATAGAAGACAAGTATAACAGCCATTAAAGAGACTGTGTGTCATGGCTCAAAGATTATTAATTTTTATGTTGTCACATGATCCAAAGAAAACAAAAAACAAAAACAAATGTACCAAGTCAGCTATCAGGGATTTCTTCAAAGAAGATATTAATTTAAATTATTTTCATTATGATTTCATAATTTTAGTTAGTTCTTCAACCTATTGCTGTCAATTTATTATATCTTTTCTTTCTGTGGCAGTAATGTCCATATAACCAAAACTTTATGGTAGAAAAGGTTTGTAACAGCTTACAATTACAAACTATAGCATCATTGTAAAAAAAAAAAATCACAGTGCAAAATCCTGAAGCATCTAGTTATATTCCATGCATATTTAAGAACAGAGGGAAGTAAAGTCATGTGTGCTCACTGCTTAACCTCCTTGATTTTTCTCAGCTGAACTTCTTCATTCATACACAGAACTGCTTGCCTGATCTAGCAAATGAATTTACCCATAATAGTCATTGAACACAGTTAACATAATGAACTTGGTCTTGTACAGACATAGTCATAGTCTAACTTCCCTAACAATTCCTCTTTGAACCTCTTTTTCCAAGTACTCTTGTTTTTTCCTATTTAAAAATAAATTTTAACCTTGCACATTGGTGTTTAGATTCCTAGGCATGTAGTTTGGGAGCATAAATGCACTGCACATAGGAGAAGGGGGGAACATGGAACAGGAGAAATGTAAGCTCAAAGAATCCTGTGGATGTCTACTACAGAAATTCTTTGAAATGTGCTCTTAAATAATTTGTACAGATATCATTCATTATGGAATAAATAAGATCCATTTGTTTCTTACTGTTTATAAAACATTGTGAATGTGTGTGTGTTTTTGAGCACAAAAGAAGTGCATGTATATTCTTATCTTTCTAAGTGAGTGCAAGTGTGCATTGTCACAGCTTAGGCCAACACTTTTGGTATTGTTCCTAATCTTCAATCTTGTTTACACTAGCATCTCTTTATAGGGTCTATGCACAGTGCTGTCTTGAGAGAAGGCTAGTTTCTATATGTTGGGGTTTAACCTTGTGCACTGCATATTCAGTTGTTTCTTTCTAGTCCAGAACTCTTCTCTCAGAACCGATGCTACAATTTTCATAAGTATTGACGTGTCTCCTATAAAATGTGATATAGACAATAATCCCCAATTAACTCAGATTTGATTAATGTAAAGGTGGTCAGCCTATTGATTGGCAGAGTAAATAAGTCTGGACTCTGAACTTAACCAGGCATCTGAGGGAGAACAAAAATGAAGAAAGAATGTAGAGAGAGACCATGAAACTTGAAGAGACAAAGATGATTTAGTGTGAGGTCAACAGAACAGACAAAAGGCCAAAAATGGACCACAAAGAGCCAGAAAAGACCAGATTGGCATGTGACTGGACATTTGTCTGGATAATAGCAGCATAAGAAAGTTAGACTAGCTCAAAACCTGTCCAGTGTAGGCTTGTGGTTGCACATAAGCAAAGTAGGTATTTGTGTCAGTTATTTGAGTGGTAGAATGTGAACAGATAAATATAAGTAAATTAATAACAACATCCACAAGATCCCCTGCCTCTGTTTCACATTTTGTTGTAAGAGTGCTAGAATTAGATGTGCAGTATTGTGTCTCAATTTCTATGATGACTTTAAACTCTCAATGTCTGTATCCATCTATATACTGTTTCTAGAATGACAATACCATGTAAGCCTCTCAAATGGCAAGACAAACTAGACAATAATTCTTCATGTGGCTGAGCTAGCAGGAACAATCTCATTCAAATAATCAACTTTTATGTCTAAATATTTAATGTTAGAATCATGGATTGTGACTCAAGGATGGTGATGGGGATCTGAGTTCAAATGTTCATGCTTTTAGTTTTATTGATATTTTGTATAGTTCTCTACCTTAGTTTTTGGTTGTTTTGCCTATTTCCTACCGTCCATTCCATTCTGCTTGGGTGTATTTGCACATTTTTTCTAGGGCTTTCAGGTATGGTCTTAAGTTTCTAGTGTAGGACCACTGCAATTTCCTAAGGAGGGCACTTAGTGCTCCGAGTTTTCCTCTTAGTACTGCTTTCATTGAATCCCAGAATAATGATTATGCTGTGTTATCATTTTCATGAAATTCTAGGAAGTCTTTAATTTCTTTATTTCTTCCTCAACAAAGTTATCTTTAAGAAAATAGTTGTTCTGTTTCCCTGGATATGTGGCTTTTCTGTTGTTTCTGTTGTGAGTAAAATCTAGCCTCACTCCATGGTGATAAAGTAGGATACATGGGTATGATTTCCATTCTCTTGTATCTATTGAGGCTTGTTTTATTACGGTTTATGTGGTCAGTTTTGGAGAAGGTATCATGAGATCCTGAAAGAAGGTATATTCATTTGTTTTAGGGAGAAATATGCTCTCTTTATCTGCTAAAGCCATTTGATTCATAACCTATATTAGTTTCACTATGTCACTATTTATTTTCTGTTTCAATAAACTGTCCAAAGAAGAGAGTAGGATGATGAAGTCCTCCACTTTAATTGGACTCATGTGCTTGTGAGACATTTTTCCACTCTTTTATTCTGAGATGTGTTTCTTGTAGCAGAAAAACTCTGGATGCTGTTTGCATATCTAATCTTTTAACTTATATCTTTTTATTTGGTAATTGAGTCTGTTGATTTTGTGAGTTATTAAAAGAAGAATCTTAGTTCGTGTTATGTTTGTTGTTTTAGAAGATACTACGTGCATGTCAATCACTCTTTTTGCTTTTGTTTTTGAGATGATTATATTTTGTTTTTTCTTTGGGATAAGTATCCTCTTTGAGTTGTATTTTTCCTTTCTAGAGTTCTAGGGCTGGATTGATAGATACGTTTTAATTTGTTTCTTTTTTGAATATTTTAGTTTCTACATCTATGATTATTGTGAGTTTTGCTAGGAACAGTAGTAGCATGGGCTGGCATTTCTGTGCTCTTAAGATTTTCATGAAAATTTTCCAGGCTTTCCTGGCTTTTACTCTCACTCTGGAGAATTCTAGTGTAATTCTCCTATATCTGCCTTTATATGTTTGTTAGCATTTTTTCTCTGAAGCTTTTAATATTCTTTCTTTCTTCACTGCACTAAATGTTTTGATTGTTATGTGATGAGAGTATTTTATTTTCTGGTCCAATCTATTTGGTACTCTATGGGCTTTTGTATGTTTATGGCAATCTATTTCTTTATGTTGTGTAATCTTTAATTTATGATTTTGTTGAAGATGTTTACTGGTCCTTTGAGCTGGGAGTCTTCAAATTGTTATATTCCAATTATTCTTAGATTTGATCTTTTTATTTTGATCTGAATTTTCTGGATGTTTGGGTTATGAGGTTTTTATATGTTTTCAATATGTTTTCACAACTGTGTTAATATTTTCTAAAGTATCTTCTACACCTGAGAATCTCTTTTCTATGACTTTTATTTTCTTGTTGATGGTGTAGTTCTCAATCACTTTTCTAGGTTTTGCATTTGAAAGGTTGCCTGCATTCATGTTTTCTTTGTTGTTTGCACTTGCCTTTTAAGATCTTGGCCTGCTTTGTTCATTTTCTTTGCCTGTTTGATTGATTTTTTGATATTTCTTTAAGAGATTTATGTCCTTCCTCTTTAAGGACTTCTTCCTGTTTATCTGTATGTCTTTCAGTGACTTATTTATGTCTGCATTAATGGACTTTATTTTCTTCATGAGACAGTAGTTCATATCACCATCCTTGTTTCACATATGTTCATGTACTTAGGACTGCTGTGGTGTAACAACTGAGTTCTGACAATGCCAAAGTATATTGGATTCTATTGCTTATGGTCTTGCACTTGCCTCTCAACATTTTGTTGTCTCTGGTCTTAACTGGCCTGGGTGTCTCTGTCTAGAGACTGCCTGCTGTGTCCTTAGGTTGCTGCATCTTTCCTGGGACTCCTGTGGCCCTGGCTGTAGTATAATTCTTTGGTGGCCTTCAAACATTTTGGCCTTCAAAGGGTACATGCACACTGTTGATCTGTTGCCCTGGATCTAGCAACTCTCCTGGGAAGCATTCTGACTGTGGGGTTTTCAGAAAGGCAGACAAGCTACTGATCTGTTTTCCTGTGAAACCCTAGTATACCTTCAGACTGTGGGGTCTGACAGAGGAGCAGTCAAGCTGTTGATCTTCCCTGGCTGAAGGTAGAGGCCAGAAAAGGTTTGTAGTTTGATTTGAGAAGATGGGTATTTAGTTTAAATTGCTCCTCAGGTTATCAGGTTCTGCTGTTAATTGAAGGGTACTTTTCCCTGTTGCCTTACATGCAGGGAATATTCTGAAGGGCTTTAGTCTATGGGATGTTTAGAGGAGTATTCAAGCTCCAGATCTGCCCTGATGAAAGGCACAGACTAGAACTGGGGTGGGTTTCATGAAACGTGAGTGTAGGGTCCATGTACACTGAGGTTCTCAGGTTCTCAGCTATTGCAGTTCTTTGGGAGGGTCTGATACATGATATTCCTAGCACAGCTGAAATCCTGAGAGGCCCTCAGACTTTTTGATCTTCAGAAGAGCAGACACACTTATGATCTGCCAGAACATGACCACTTAATCTTCTTCAAACTATGAAGCTCTTAAAAAACACTGTTTTTCGTAGTTCATAGAGAACGTCCTGTGTTCTGAATTCACTCAAATTAGGCTGAAAAGATGAATCAACACTTAAGAGCATTGGAAGCTTGTCTAGAGGACACTGGTAAAATTAGCATGATCCATATGGCATCTCAAAACCATCTGCCTACAAGTCTTGTTCTAAGTTATCTCATACCAGCTCCTAAAGTCTTTCAGAACCAGGCACTAAAGTGTGAAACAGGAATATATGCCAGAAAAATACACATGCACTTAAAGTAACAAAGGTTATTCAAATTTATATAATCTGTTTATTGTGAATACTATGGTTCTCTAGACCAAAAACCAGACTAATGAATAAATATTAGGAAGAAATCTAATAGATTGACAAATGTGTTGATTTCTAGGTATTTAAAAAGTGGCTGGTTGGATGGTGAGAAAGTTGTGAATCCAGCAACTACTCAAACTATTTGACTAGATACTTAAAAAAAAAAAACCTGTAATGCCTAGATTTTATCCAACATGGCATAATTTAGAAATCATCTCAGAAAAAGAATCCACAATTGAGGAAAACTGCCAAACATTTCTGGCTGTAGGTTTTATTCATATTTTCTAGTTGATGTAATAGGACCCAGCCAGTTTCTTAACTTTATAAGACATTTAAAAGCTCATTGGTTTGCCTGAACCCCAGGAAAATGCCAGAGCAGATTCGTACACTAGAGAGATTATAGGCCTTTCAAAAATAATTGGCCATACAATCTTATGCTTTACAGTGTCAAAATAGTAATAGCTTCAGACAACAATTTGGCATTTTTAGAAAGTGTGCAAGTTAAATTGTAAATACTTGTTCTCAGTATCTTTAATTTTTTCATAATGGTGTCAAGCCTTGAAGACTTATATGTAATCAATTTTGGCAAATAGATGTTACTCAATTTTGATTTTAAAAAATTAAAATATGTACATGTGACTTGACACCTTTTAGGCTTTCTAGTTGCAACTACTTTAACAAGAAAATCAACTAAAATGTAGTTAGTATTGCCTATATTTTTTTGTGCTTGGTATTCCATATCAGACTAAGATAGGTAATGGAACTGGCTATTGCAATTATTTGACTACAGTCAAACATTTGAGATTTTTGTGGACAATTTAATACTACTGTTATCTCCTTATTATCCTCAGGGACAAGAAATTGTGAAAGAGAGATTATGAAACCTTAAATTAATATCTTCATAACTCTCTGAGCATGAGAAAGGCAGCAAATTGCGTTTCTTTCCTGGTTTTCCAAATGCTATTAAAAATTGGCTTTTATTTTAAACTAGAAAGGGGGAATTATATCCTCCCCCCAAGGTCACCAAACGCACACCTTGCTTTTGTCTTGTTTTAAATTTTCTGCAAACTGATGCTCAAGTTCAGTCTGCAGCAGATCGCCACTGGCATCCAGTCACTTCCAGCTCATTTACCAGGGTTATATGGAGAGACCCCTTGCCTAATACGTGGTGTGAGCCTGATCCTGTTTTAATTTGGGGATGTGTGTCAGTCTACATTTTTTCAGAAAAAGAGAATGGACCCTGATGGCTGCCTGAAAGTCTGGTCCTTCAAATGGACACAGATCTTGAGCTTAATAATTATGAATCTAATGATAAAGCTGGCTCAAAATCCTTATCAGCCAGCTGATTTAACTTGGCATATAATCTCCACTCTTACTGAAGAATGGTTTTTAACCATTACTTAAAGCCACCCACTATACACCTGGTGGCTAGACTTGTGTCTGATCCCTGCTAATTAGCAGTTGGATTAGATACTGGAACATTTCCACTCTTAACCTTATTTTCAATATTGCTTGGATAATCATGTTCCTTTTAACCTTTGAACCTTGTAGTTTAAGCAGATTGGTTGCCATCACACAAGATCGCTTTCAGCAAGCTCAGCTATTCATTCTGGCAGTTACACATCACTGTGAAGAATTGTATCTAGTGCATGCCCACAGGTCCTTTGGTCTGAATGTGGTCTTGGTCTAAAGAGTGTGCCAATGATGGCCGGTAAGTCAATGATAGGTAAGAGTGTTTTGAGCTCCTATAAACCTAAGACATAGGCATATATCAATATGCTATGTATGTTTTCCTCAAAGACAGGTAATATTGGAGTAATATAAATGCCAAACCTAAGCCAAGCAAGGTCGCCTGGCCACTAGAGACAGTAGACGGGATGAAATTTTGTGCCCTGTCCAGATATTGGCACTGCCATCTTATAAAATTAAGGGGAGAACTGTGCCCTTTCCCCACAGCCTTGAGCAGGCCTACAATCTGTTTACCACAATAGACCAAACAACAGTATGACCTAGGAGGCATTGCATTGGCAGCCTTGGTGCCTTGCAGTCTGCTACAGGAGCTAAGGAGAATGGACCGATTGCTGAGCTTGCCTTGACACCTTCTGGCTGCTATCCCCTTACCCAGTTTCTGGGATGAACTAAAAGAGACTCGGCGGGGGGGGCTTCCCCTTTATATATGAAAGCAAAATATTAAACTTCAGGCTTTGATCAGAATACATTGTCTTGGCCCCATGCTTCCCTTGCCCTCAATTCCCCTTTTGTTCCCAGCCTTCCTTTCAGGTGAACCCAGTTCCCAACCCATAGCTACAGGTGGCTACACCAGCCCAATGTGCCTGTTGCCATTTCTGGGCTGATATTCCTGGATTCTTTAAGAAAGCATACTGAGAAATCCAAGAAGAACTAGCCAATAAGCAATACATTTCCATTGACTCTTCATGAGGTCCTGCCTTCAGGTTTATGCTTTGTTTGAATTTTTCTTCTGACTTCCTTCAAAAAAGAAAAAAAAAAAACATGATGTGGAAATGTAAAACAAATCAGCCTTTCTGTCTCCTACTTCATTTTAGTCCTGACCTTTTAGTCATGACCATTTAGTCATGAGATCATATTAAGCCATCCTTAGCAGCCCATAGGGAGAACTGTCTCAGTCTGATTCAAGGTTATATCAAATTACAACAGGGTTACTGGTTTACAAAGAACAGAAAGTTATTTCTCTCTGAAGACGTAAAAGTCCAAGATCAGTAAAAATTCATAAAAATAGTGAGAATTCATTTTTTAACTTACATATGACAGTTTATCAGTACAAATTGATGTTGTGTTCAAAGATTCCTCCAGGATTTTTGTGAGAACATTAACCTGCTTGGGATTCAGGAAGTACAAAGCCCTAGTATCCTCTCAGTATGACATTTGAGTGGCAAACAGTCACATCCAGTGCAGTTGAATATAAAACTTCTGAACATAAACATAGATCCATGAACCTGCTACATTGCCTATATTAACTTGCTATAATTATGGGTTTTATAGTAACAGTAAATATTTTGCTTCAGGTAATATTCAATCAAAGGGGGCCAATTTGGTTCTTCTTTTAAAGCATGTCTCTTATTTTTATCTTGCATCAAAGAAATAACAAGGGTGGTATGACAGTAGCTCATATTGTGTGGAAATTTTATTCTTTCACTTCCTTCTAAAGGCATGACTATGCTTAATATCCAGATATTTATGACCCATTCTTGTTGTCTTCTTCATTTGAAGAAACTGTACATCATTTTGCATTGTATGTTCATACAACAATGTGGAATCACAATTTTATGGCCTTCCAGCAAGAATATGTAATCTAGTATGATATGTTCAGTATTCAACAAGTCCAGGAACCTCCAGTTTTGGAGAGCAACTCCTGCTAAAGAAGTTACCTGTTGTTGAAGAGATTCAAAGCTGTCTATAGTAGAGGCCATTTCCTGGCCAAGCTTGTCCTGGAAGATGCTAGCCAGATGTTGTGTTTGGGAAAAGGCTGTTCCAGCAGTTCCAATAGCACCAAATGAAACAGCAAGGCCTAGTCCAATGAGCCAAGTAATGAAGATCTCTCTCTTCTTTCATCTTCCTTCCATCCACAAGGCAAGTTCTTCAGGTTCATAAAGATAAACCTGGGGGACAACAATCAAAAGGAGTCCTGAAAATGAAGGTTGATACAGGCACCTGTAGTACCTTTGCACCAGAGGAGAGCAGGAAGGTTAACAGATACTGCTTTGGTAATTGGTGATGTCACGGGCACATGGGAGTTGGGGTTTTGAGGAGAGCTCTACAAAGCAAAGAGGTGAAGGTAGGTCAAAGAGAGGAATTTCCTGTGATTTCCTCATGGGCTGGAGTCCATTGAGGTTGGTAAAGGGAAAAGTTGATAGGAACAGTTGTTAATTATGGTCGAGAGAGAGGCACAGAAAGAGCATTGGAAGGAATTGGGGTGGGTCGTTATGGGAAGGATGTATATTATAATATATATATATATATATATATATATATATATATATATATATATTATAATCCACTGCATATTGGATGTACTGTAGCCAGGAGATGGTAGCTTGTAGTTACTCCTACGACTGGTTTTCCTGTTGGATAATATTAGCATGGGTAAAGGCTGATTTGGTGGCAGGAACAAGTTCACAGGAGACGTGTAGTTCAGCTACAGGATATCTGGCACAGCCATTGGGATAAAGTTTACCCATGACTCTGGTTCACCATCATTCATTCCATAGATTGCTGATGGGAAGCTGAAAATGAGTTTTAATGTTGGTGATCATGGTGCCACCAGGACTGGTGGATTCCATCCTGCAGCTAAAAATATCTGCAACCACCATATGTGGAGACCTCCAGGAGACATTCACCTGTGTTTCAGTAAGGAAAGCAGAAAAAAAGGATAGGGATAGTGGAGATGGATTCCAAGTGTAGGAAAATCTCAATCCTGGTTCAACATCCTTCAAGTGGGCGGACCTTGGGTTCTTATAACTTTGTTGTGTCCATTTTAGGTTTCCCTAGCATAGAATCTCCAATGGTAGGTGTTGGGAAGGCTAGGGATAGGCTGGGTGGTAGCACAGCTAGCATGAAGGATGACCAAGACAGCCAAGAGAAAAGAGGAGAGGGGGGCTTGTGAAGGGATCATGGTCTGGGAAGCTGTCACCAGTTCATGGATGTCCTTCAAGGAGATCCTGCTTTTCCCCTGTGTGTGGTGTCTCTTTCACTCTCTCTTCCCCACCCTTGGTTCTTGAACTGTCAGTGAGAGGTGGGACATCTTCTAGGTTGGTGGGGTGGTATTGGACTTTTCTGACAGAGACCCAGTTACGCTTAGGCTGGTTCTGTGGAAAAGCACAAGGGAAACCCCTCCTGGTTGTTAGGAAGGGGTCTGGTCCCTTCCTTATTCCATCCAAAGGATCTCACCATCATACTAGGATACGGGAAGCTAATTTTGGTGTGTGCCAATACAGGGAAATAGGAGGGTATTTTGACTTTTGTAGATGTTAAATATGTTTACGATAGTCAGGCCATCATTAATTGAATATTAGGTGGATAAGTAGTGGTTGGTTGTTTTAGGAGTTAGGTCTTCAGGGTCGGATGTGTTCTTTCTATTATAGTTTGGCTCTGAGGGTTGTGGAAAATTCCCTTATGATGTGCAATTTTCCAGCATGTGCAGAAGGTTTTAAATTAAGAGCTAGTGAAGGCAGAGCCATTATCAGTTTTTATCTGTTGAGGAATGCCCATGCTGGCAAATGTAGAGAGCACACAGTAAATTAACCTTTTTGAGTTTTCACCTGTCTGGGCAGTAACTAACATAAAATATAATTAAATATCTATGGTGACAAAAACATATTTTTGTCTACCAAATTGGGGAATGTGGGTGACATCAATTTGCCATAAGGCATAGGATTTGATACCACAGGGATTGGTACACATAATTTGTAAAGCTGTGGTGGTGATGAGGAATGCACAAGAGGCACATGTTTTTATTATCCTCTGGAGCTGAGCAAGGGGGATGTGATGGAAGGGAGAATGAAGCCCCTTTATTTTTGTGTGTGTGCGTGAATGGAATTGGTCTACTTGCTCAGTGGAGGCTAAGAATATCCCTGTTGAGGCAGTTTGGTCAAAGAGTACATTTCCCTCAGATATAGGACCTGGCAGGGGACTGTGAGATCAGATGTGCTGGATATAGATGAGGGAGGCTCTCTTCTATAGGAAGGTGGAGACCTGTATGAGTAGAGGGGAAAATGGATTGTCATCTACTTTGACTAATGATCTTGACAACGAGGGAAGCAAATTGACAGCATATACACTGTCTGAAAGGAGGTAAAGGGAGCCTTTGAATACTTTTAGAGCTAGGTAAATGGTATATAGTTCTTAATATTGGGGGTAGTGGTGGGAGAGCTCTGTGAATTGGAGGATTTGCACAGTTTTGTTAATTGCCCTCAAATTTTGCAATAGTCTCCATCCCCCTGAGATCTTTTTATAGCAAACACAGGGGTACTCCAGGGACTGTGGGAGGGGTGGATGTGTTGTAGAATCAACTGTTCTTCTTTAGAGCCTCTGAGGGCTCTAAGCTTGAGCCCTCAAGCTTCTCCCTTGATAGAGGCCACTGTGGAATCCAAATGGCTTCTTGTAGAGGAAATCAAGGCAGGGAGTATTAAATCTAATATTGGCCCCTAGAGTTGATGGTGATTTGGAGGGGGGGATTGTTGGGTCTCCTTGGTTACTATTTTCTTCATAAGTAATATTCTCTATCATAATGTGGTCTCTTTCTGGTTGGGTGGTAAGAACCACATCTAAGGCTTGTAAGATATCTCTCCCTAAATGATTGGTGGCTACTTGAGCCACCAGAGGGCATATGACACCCAAAGCTCCATCTGGGTCTTCCCACCTATTGGTCTATTTGGTGATGAATATGTGCGAGGTACCCCCTATGCCTAGGACCTGGGGCCCAGGGATCAGTTGCCAGTTTTGTGGGACCTCTTGCTGTCTTAAAATTGTCCTACCTGCCCCAGTATCAATAAGACACTTGAATGGTTTATCATCTACTTTAATGGTTAACTTTGGGTTGGAGCCTTCTGAGATGCTGGACACCCATATGGATTCTACGGCAATAGTTGGCCCTCTTACTGTCAGGGCTGAGAGTTGCCTTGTTTGAAATTAAAATGCTCTAGTGGCTTACCATCCTTATCATATAGAGGGGTACAGTGCTTCCTCCAGTGAAAACCTTTTCTGCAGTGGGGACAGATTGCCTTAGGGGGATTAGAATCTGTTATGGGAGGACAGTTTTGTGGGCATTCCTTCCTCCAGTGTCCGGCCTCTCCACATTTGAAGCAAATTCCTTCTCTTTTTACTACTGCCACAAATGCCTGAGCCACGAATACAACCTGGTGTGATGGGGTTCCCATTTCTTGGGTTGCCACAATCCACTTATCATGATGCTCTTTCTGGAGACCCTGGCAAGCTAGTCTAGATTCAGAAGTTATACCTTCTCAAACAATGGTTTGAAGAAGGTCTCTTGTTGGGCCATAAAAAGGTATCCTGGTTCTTGGGTTGTGGGTTCGGCCATGTCCCCAGAACCCAGGCTTCTGATATGAGGCCTAATCTCCATCCTTTAGTCACATACATAAGGGGTAGTGATAAACAGCCCCCAGGCCCTAGAGACTAATGAGGTACCTGAAGGACAGAGGGTGGAGCTGACTAAACAATCCTCCCTAGCCCCTCCCCCCTCTTCTCCTCCTTATTTAACTCAGGCACAGCCTGGGTTTTTTGGGGTATGCATCCAGATCCATCCACCATCCGCCATGCCAATAAACCAGTTTTGGAAACCCAAGGACTTCCTTGTGTGTTGGGGCCTAGCTGTGAGGAACTGTGAGGAACCATGGAGAAGCCTTTAGTTAATGAGCAGCCGGGCCTATCTTCCAGCTGGAGGAACCCAGAGTATTCCCAGCTGACTGCCCACAGCATGGTGAGAGGAACCCTGGGTTCCCCAGCCATAATTTTCCCACAGCTGGCACCTTAAACATCGGGCCTCAGACAGCCACTCAGCCACAGGAAAGGATACCTCGGGAAGGTGAGTCCCCAAACTCTGAAAACAAGCAACCTGTTTTTTTCTTCCTGTGTTTTCAGTCAGAGCCATCACGTGGATTTAAGTAAGCTGAAGGAACAACTGATACCCTCTGGCCAGAGCACTTTCTGGTGTTGGTTGATGGTTCCTCTGGCCTCTGCTTAAATCCCTACAGCCCATGATGGGAATTGGCAAAGACTCTCTATCTAGACTCTCTTTAAAACAAAAAGAAAAATACATGGTAATGCAGTAGCCATTTAAAAGCCACAGGGTAGATGTCAGTCCTTAAATCTGCTGAAAGGCTTGGCTCTCTTGGATCATTGTGGAATCCCCCAAAGCCAAATAGGCCAAGGGAATGTTACCAGTGGACAAAGTGTTTCTCCTCTTTCCTGTTATGGAGAACTCCACATCACAGAAAAAGTCACCCCAGGCAAGGCAAATATATGCCCTACTAAAATTCCATAGAATAAAAATAGGCAAAAAAACAAGCCTCCTTGTTTAGGGAGGAAGTCCTTCAGGTAGCACCATGCATGGCGGAGGACAATATTTACAGTCCAGACTCATGGAGCAGAGTAGCTTCCCTTATCAAAAACAGAGATTAAAAAACCCCCTTGTGAGTCTTTGCCAATCTTAGCTGCAATTCTGCAATGTATAGGACCATCTAAAATTGGACAGACTGAGAACAACACAGCTCCTGTGTCCCCTCAGTCAAATGAAGCCAAAGATCAATGTCCCAAAAGTCACCTTGTTTCAGACCTCGAGGCCCTTACCCAACTAATAAGAGAGATAAAATCCATATACCCACCCTTCCCCCTTATGCCTTGGAGGAAATGCCAATGTCTCCTCCTGCCCCTCCCTCCCCTGGCCAAAGGCAAGGCTCCATTAAAATGCCAAAGAAGCTCTTTCCTGCCTCTCCCCTTATTCCACCAACTCCTGCCCAACCAAAGAGAGATAAACTCCCTACCCCTGCTCAAAGCGGACCGTTGAAATCCATAGTTAAAACCCTGCCAAATCCCATAGTCCCTCATACTCAACCATCAACCACTCAACAACTCTGCAATTTCAGGGACACTCATGCAAAAACTAACCCCGCCTCCCATGATACTCAGGAGTCTGATACAGAACTTGAAACCCAAAATGCTCAAGCATTTCCAGTTAATATCCACCCCACTTGAGCTAAACCACTGAACTGGTAACCACTCCAAGCCTCTGACCTAAAAGAACTCAGGCAAGCAGTGAAAGAAGATGGCATCCACGAACCATGGATGAAATCTCTCCTACAGAGCCATATTGACAATTTAAACACTCCTCAAGATTGGAGAGATATTTGCCATTCTGCTCTTCCTGGCCCTATGTTTCTAGAGTGAGAAGCCTACTGTTGGGACAGGAAGAGCAGAATGACAAGTATCTCTTCAATCTTAGGGCTGTTTAAGTTGGCAATATGGCTCTGTAGGAGAGATTTTGTCCATGGTGCATAAGTACCATCTTCCTTCACTGCTGGCCAGAGTTCTCTTAGGTCTGAGGCTTGGAGTGGGTACTAGTTAAGTGGTTTAGCTTGAGTGGGGTTGATATTAACTGGGAATGTTTGAGCAGTTTGGGTTTCAAGTTCTGTATAAGACTCCAGAATAGAATGGGAGGTGGGGTTAGTTTTTGCAAGAGAATCTCTAAAATTGAAGAGTTGTTGAGTGGTACATGGTTGAGTATAAGGAACTATGGACTTTGGCAGGGTTTTACCTATGAGTTCTGAAGGTCTCTCACTTTTGTGGCTTGGAGAAGGGGATTAACCTCTCTTTGGTTGGATGGGGGTTGGAGAAGAGGGGAGAGGCAGGGCAGAGCTCCTTTGATATCTTAATGGAGCCTTGCCTTTGTATGAGGGAGGGAGGAGCAAGAGGAGCAGATGGCTTGTTTGGCATTTCCTCCAAAACATAAGTGGGGAGGAATGGGTAGATGGATTTTATTTCTTTTATTAGTTAGGTAAGGGGGCTGAGGTCTGACATAGGGTGATTTTTGGAACCTTTATCTTTGGGTTTATTTGACTAAGGGCAGTCAGGAGCCATGTTCTCAGTCTGTCCTATTTTAGATGTCCCTATACATTGCCGAATTGCAGCTAAGATTGCCAAAATCTCACGAGGGGCTTTATATCTTTCTTGGGTATTTTAGTTTTTGATGAGGGAAGCTACTCTGTTCCATGAGTCTGGGCTGTAGATATTATCATCAGCCATGCATGTCACTATCTGAAGGACTTTCTCCCAAAACAAGGAGGCTTGTTTTCTGATGATTTTCATACTGTGGGAGTTTAGTAGGGCACATATTTCCCTGACCTCTCATAACTTATTATGTGCTGTTGAGTTGCCCATGACAGAAATGAGGAGAAACACTTTGTCTAATAGGAACCTTCCCTTGGACTACTGGCTTTGATGGATTCCACAAAGGTCCAAAATGCCAAGCCTTCTCACAGATGTAAGAACTGTGAGCCTCCCTGTGGCTTTTAAGTGGCTGCTGCATTACCAGGTTTTTCTTATTGTTTTAAAGAGGTTCTAGATAGAGACTTTGCCAGCGATTTTTGCAGGCTGTTGGGATTTAAACAGAGGCCAGAGAAATCTTCAGCCAGCACCAGAGAGTATCTCTGGACAGAAGGCTTCAGTTGTTCAGTTGTCTTATCAAAATCCACACAATGGCTCTGACTGAAAACACAGCAGGAAAAGGCATGTTGTTTGTCTCCAGAATTGGGGGTCTCACCTTTCAAGGTATCAGTTTCTGTAGCTGTGTCAGTGTTATAGCTGATGTTGGTGCCAGCTTTGAGTCCCTTCCAGAGGGCATTCCATGATAATCTCCAGCCCATCCTGGTTCAGAGGGTGGGGTCTGGGCAAAAGGGACAAAGTGTGAGCAGGGAAGGAAAATTGGTTCCACTGCCTCTGATGCTGTCTCTGCCTGCATCTCTGCTGTCAATACCCAGTTACTCTCAGGTGCTGGACCCTCTGAGCTGAGCCAGTCAGCTATAGAGTTGAGGTGCCAGCTATCTATCAGGGAGGGAAGGATCCTAAAGGTGCTGATCCCTTTCCCAGTGTTACAGCTCTTGATGGGCTGGTAAGGTGCCAGCTAACTGGCTGGGAGGGGAGGGTCTTGAAGTCACCTTGAGAGAGCAGATCTCTTTCCAGTTGTTACAGCTCTTGAGGCAGAAACTCTTGGACAATGTGATGATTCTTGTATACCTTTACTTCTCCTGAATAGTGCCCTTATATGCAGTTTTGGGGTGGATTACAGTCTGGCAACAGATAACCTCTATTGGCTTGGTCAGAGAACTTGGAGTTTCCTCATCTACATGAGAGAGAGATTGAGAAACTATTCCTATGTGACTGACAATCATAGACCTCACTATGGGAGGGGTTGTGGAGGGCTAAAGCTAACTGAGAGAACGAGGATCCCAGGGGAAAAATGCCAAATACCTTTCATCCCATTAGGGTACAAGGTTTGAGGCCTGTTCTCGACCAGGTGTCCAGTTGCCTCTCACTGCCCACCAACCCACAACCCTGCACTGTGTTGCCAGTTAACCTCTGCCTCCCATGACTATATTATTTATGCTTCTATGTGGAAATGACTCCTCCTCATGCGGGCCTTCATTCTTCTTAAACTACATACCATCTGTCGCTTGTATCATGCATATTCTGCACATTTTGACTAATATCCACTTATCAGTGAGTCTATACTATTCATGTCCTTTTGGGTCTGGATTACCTCATTCAGCATGATATTTTCTAATTCCAACCGTTTGCCTGCAAAGGTCATAATGTCATGGTCTTTAATCATGATTAGTATTCCATTGTTAAAGTGAACTACATTTTATGTATTCATTCTTCTGTTGAGGAATATCTGGGTTGCATTCAGTTTCTGGTTATTATGAATAAGGTTATTATGAACATAGTAGAGGATGTGTCTTTATGGTATGCTGGAGCTTCTTTTGGGTATATGCCCAGGAGTGGTATACTTGGGTCTTTAGGTACAACTATTTGCAAAATTTTTCATTATCAATAAAGAACCATCAAATTGATTTCAAGAGTGGTTGTGTCACTATATTTCCATCAGCAATGGAGAAATGTTCCTCTTTCTTCACATCCTCTCCAGCTTGTTCTGTCACTTGAGTTTTGACCTTAGCAGTTCTGATTAATGTAAGGTGGAATGTCAGGTTCCTTTAGATGTGAATTTCCCTTATAAATATGGATATTCAATATTTATTTAAGTGTGTCTGTGCCATTTGCAATTCTTTTTTGAGAATTTTCTGTTTAGCTCTTTACCATATTCTTCAATTGGATTTTGGGGTTTTTAGAGTTTATCTTTTTGACTTCTTTATATATTTTAAATATTAGCCCTCTGTTGGATGAAGCATTAACGAATATCTTTTTCTGCCCTTTTGTCCTATTAACAGTGTCCTTTTCCTTTCAGGAACTTTCCAGTTTCATGAAATCCCAATTATCATGTTTTAATACTAGAGCCTGAGCCATTGGTGTGCTGTTCAGAAAAATTTCCCCTGTGTCAATGAATTCCTGGCTATTTCTCATTTTCTTTTTTATTCGATTCCATGTATCTAGTTTTTTGTTGAGCTTCATAGTACACTTGTGCTTGAGCTTTATGCAAGGTTAATAAATATGTATCAATTTGTATTTTTCTATATGCAGTCCACCAGTTAGAAGAGTGCCATTTGTTGCAGATGCTTTCGTCTCTTCTCTTCTCTTCTCCTCTCTTCTCTTCTCTTCTCTTCTCTCTTCTTTTCTTGTTGTATGGTTTTGGCAACTTTGTCAATGATTGTGTCCATAGCTGTGTGGGTTTAATTGTGGGTATTGGATTATATTCCATTGACTTGTGTACTGCTTCTTTGTGTATCAACTTGACACAGGCTGGAATGGAATTGGGCAAATCTGTACACAGGACAAGGAAACGTGATGACCTTTAAAATGTAAATAAAGTATCTAATAAACATAAAGAAAAAATTGTGTGACACTTAATTGTATGTGTCACCTACTTCATCTGCCTTCTGCCTTAAATAATACTATAGTCTTTTTTAGCAAATAAGTAAAATGTCAATTTTTCTTATATTGTTATAGAGTGTAAAAGGAAGAAAATAATTTTTAAATGTATGTTGGGTTAAATTTTCCAACAAGTTATATTTTCTCTCTTAGTGCATATTCAAATAATTTCTGTTTATCTAAGATTTTGATATATAATGCATATATGTTTTGTACAGCATATATTAAAAATAGGTTAAAGAGCTAAGCAGAGAATTCTCAACTGAGGAATCTCAAATGATCAAGAAACAATTAAAATGTTGGTCATCCTATGTCATAGGGGAAATGCAAATCAAAACAACTCTGAGATTCCACCTTACACCCATTAGAATGGATAATATTAAAAACTCAAAGGACACTAGATGTTTTCTCAGTTGTAGAGCAAGGGGACCAGTACTATTACTGAGATTAAAACTTGTACAGCTACTCTGGATATTGATTTGGATGTTTCTCAGAAGATTGAGAATAATTCTACCTTGAGATTCAGCTGTACAATCCTGGATATATTAGAAAAAATTCTTCAACCATCCCACAAAATCACTTGCTCAACTATGTAAAAAAAAAAAAAAAAAAAAAAACAGGCCATCATGAATTACAGGCAAATAAATAGAACTATGAAATACCATCCTAAGTGAGGTAACTCAAACCCAAAATGTTTGTACTCACATAGAAGTGGATATTAGCGATAAAGTATAGGATAACCATGTTATAATTAACAGACACAAAGAGGACCATTAACAAAGAGAACAAAAGTGAGGATATTTAAGTCTTTTTTTCAGAATAGGAAGCAAAATAGATATCAGAGGTAGATGAAAAAATGGGATGGGAAGGGGAGGGAATGGGGAACCATATAAAGAGACATTAGGAGAGAGAGAGGGGGGGGGAGAAATGAAATGATATGGATAGCCTGGGAATAGAGGCAATTTCTAGAATGTTACAGATACACAGTTTTGGCTTACCCAGAGGATATAAGGGGTGACTCTAGCTGAGATTGCTAAGATCCTGAAGTGGTCAAGAAGTACTCCCAGTGAAATGATAAGAATAGCAACCCACCCACAAAGCCTTCAACCCAAAATATGTCCTGCCTACAAAATATGCAGGTACAAAGATGGAGCAGAGTCTGAGAGAATGGCCAACCAATTGGGGCACCAAGTTGAAACCCATCTAACGGCAATAACTAATCCCTGACACAATTTACTATACACCTTTAAGCTTGTAGACAGGAACCTTGGATAACTATCTTCTGAGATGCTGCACACAACAGCCAATGGAAAGAAATTCAGAAATTCACATCCAAACATTTGACAGAGCTCAGAAAGTCTTACAAAAGAGTTGGGAGAGAGATTAAGGGACCAGAAAAGGACATTGACTCCACAGAAAGACCTATCATGTATAGCCTAGCTGGACATTTAGGGGCTCCCAGTGACTTAAACACCAAACAAAGAACAAGCATAGGCTGGACCTAAGCCCCTTGCACATATGTAGAAGATGAGCAGCTTTATAGTCATGTGAGTCCCCCCCAAAAGTGGAGCAAGTGTTGTCTCTAAGTCTGTTGCCTATCTGCCTGACTGTGGATCCTGCACCCCTAAATGAATAGCTCTGCCTGGTCTCAGTGGAAAAGGATGTGCCTAATCCCTCAAAAACTTTCTGTGTGGAGTGGAAGTGGTGTGTGTGTGTGTGTGTGTGTGTGTGTGTGTGTGTGTGTGTGTGTGTCTGTGTCTGTGTGTGTGTCTGTGTCTGTGTCCTGGGGTTGTTAATGATAGGTAGTGTAAAGTGTGGTGGTGGGGTTGAGGATGGGTGGAGTATCAGAAGGACTATGAGGTTGAAAAGGCTGAGGTGGGTCAGGTTGTGGGAGGGTAGAAGTGTTGACACTCATGGGGGTTTCCCTTCTGAGAGGAATGGGAGAATGACTAACATGAGGGGTATTTGAAGAACTGAAAGAGCAAATATTAGGCGGTAGAGTGAATAAATAAATAAATTTAATAAGAAAAAAGAAACAAGGAAACAGAAAAGAAAGTAAGGAAAGAAAGAAAGAAAAAAAGAGAGAGAAAGAAAGAAGAAAGAAAGAAAGAAAGAAAGAAAGAAAGAAAGAAAGAAAGAAGACAGACAGATAGAAGGAAAGGTAGGTATCTAAACCATTATCAAGATCCATTAGTTACAGATTTTAAAATTTCTCAGAAAAATGTGTGAAACACTGAACTAATTCATATCTTAAAACACGATTTGTTTCACAGGTTAGTATCTGGTTAGTATGTTGTACTTGATAACCTGTCTGCACAGATCTCTTTAAATGCTACATGCAAATGTCAACAGGAGACAACTTTAAAAAAAATTATATTTACCACAGGAGAAACATTTGAAAAATAGGAATAGGATTTGATATTTTAGATATGATATTTCAGGGTTTAGTGTTTCTTAAGTTTTGGTTTTAATTTGAAGACATAAACTAATTTCATTTATCTTAAAAAATATTTTAATGTTTGTTTATATTGTATCACTTGTAAATTTTAGCCATCAATGATGAGCAGCATTCTGCAGTCAATTCTCTGTCAATTCATATCGGTAATTGTATTAAGGGATATTAAATTTTGAGGACTCTAAAATTAAATGAAATTATAGTGTAAAAATCAAGCATAACTTCACAGGATGATAGTGTTATTTATTCTATTTAGATAGGACTAGCATTAACATTATTAATTCTTGTTGATTCCTTATTTCTTTTAGGGAAATAAAGATTGTTACATAACAAACAGGAGTATTTTCAAAATATTATTTTTAGAAATTTACATGAACATTAATTTCTTCTTTCAATCTATTGTTTATCTATACTTTCCTAAAACGCACTATAATATTTATCATCTAGAATGGGAAAAATACTGGAAAGCAGAGAATTTCGTCACCCATTAGTATGGAGGAACATATAAGTAATTCTCTAGGTACTACTTCTCACATTCTTGGGCACCAGTAACTTTTCCTGTTGCTGTGATCCTAGGCAGTCACTGAACACTCACTCTAGTGTAGTGTAATTACTGTAGAGAGGGGTCGTGTAAGTGCCTTGAGAGGGAGGAGCATTCATTTGAGCTCTCTGTCCAAAAGCAAATGGAATTGCAAAGATCCTGTGAGTTATTCTAGTTTATTCATTTCCAAATTCAAACTTTTAATCTTATTAACTACAGTGATTAATTCTACTCTCTATGCCCAAGAATTTCTGTAAGTACTTCATTTGATTTTTACCTTTACAATTTTCACTTGAGAACTATGCAATTGGATTTTTTTCATAAATCTCTTAAGGCTCAAATATGAAAAATTGTAGTATTTGTCAATTGATTAACGTTAAAATGGATTGTGTTTACTTATTGCATCAACAAATAATTTAAACAAAAGTCATTTGAAAATATTTTGGCAGTTACTATAGTGCTTTGGTATAACCAAAGGTCTGTTGATATGTCAAATGTCTTAGAATGGATACTCTGCTGTTTCTTATTTTTCTCTCACATTAAGAACTGGAGACTTTCACAGGAAGTATAGGTTCAGAATCAATTTGATTACATATTTTTCCTCTCTTCAAATAATTTGTGAGCAATTAGTAGTTGTCACCTGACAATTTATTTTTAAAAAGAAGAATGTCATCCAATTCCTGTTTTGATTGGGAAAGGTCTGAAGTATTAACATTCCTGCAGTGAGACATAGGAGTGTGCATGCTATATTTCTCTTTTTTCAGCTCTTGTACTCTTACTGAAAATAGATATTCTTTGTCATAAAATATGTCCTGATTGTGTTTTTTCTCTCTCCACTTCTCTCAGGGCTTCCCCACCTGACCTCTTATCTGGACCCACTCCTTTCTGCCTCTCATTAGGAACCAAACAGGGGAAGGTAATATAAAATAATATACAAGAGAAAAAATACTAATGAAACAAGGAGAAGAAAGGGAGCCAAAATGAGGCACAAGAAAGAGATACCTCCATGTTCACACACTCATGAAATCTGTAAAACCACTAACATGCAAGGCATGATGTATATGCAAAAGACATGTAGATTTAAAAGAGAAACATGAGGAAAGAGAGGTAAAAATCTGTACTAATTTCTCTGGCCTTAGTGTCTGATGTGTTCCAAGCTATGCTGCTTGCATTTGGGGCTGCTGTGTTTTCTCCAAGCTTTTTGCTATTAAAATCAGCCAATTAATAACAAAGTCCCTTTGTATAATGTAAGCATCCCTTCCATGAGAAAACTACCTTACAATTTTAGTTGACAATCTAATGCCAAGTCGAGGGTGTCTGATCGTTTTTATTCTTCAAATACAGTTGAAATTATTTTCTCAATATTCTGTATTCTCTGGAACTAATAATGAAATAAACCATCACACCTATGCTAGGTATCACAATACACTGGAGGGGAGAGAACAAAAAGTGAATTGTCTGGCCAACAATAACTGGCCCAATTTGAGATCCATCCCATAAGTAAGAGGCCAATACATGACACTATAAATGATACTTCATTATGTTTGCATACAGGAGCCTAGCATAACTGTCCTCTGACAGGCTCTACACAGCAGCTGACTAAAACAGATGCAGAGAACCACAGCCAAACAGAAGGAGCTCACAAAGTCTTGTAGAAGAATTGGAGGAAGAATTATGAAACTCAGAAGGGATAAGAACTCCACAAGAATAACAACATAATCAAATAACCTGGACTCCGGATAAGAACTCCACAAGAATAACAACATAGTCAAATAACCTGGACTCCTGGGGGATTCCCAGAGACTAAACCTCTCACAAAAGAACATACAATGGTAGCCCTCCAACCCCAAATATATACCTTGTTTTTCTTGCAGGTTCCTCAACAACTGAAGCTTGAGCTTAACTTGACTCTCTTGCCTGCCTTTGAATCCTATCCCCAATACTTGGTTGGCTTATCTGGCCTCAAAGGGAATGTATGAACTTATTCCTACAGTGACTTGAGGTGTCAGGGTGGGTTTGTGGCCAGAGGGGTCTCATCTTCTCAGAGACGAAGTGGAGGGAGGGATGGGAGGAGGGTCTGTGTGAAGGTGGAACTGGGAAGAGAAGGGAACTAAAATCAAGATGCAAATTGAGTGAATTAATAAATTGATGGGAAAAAGGGAATTGAAAAAATATAGCAATCAGCAACATGGAAGTAATGTTGCAAAAAGGCATGACGGCATGAACTAACAGGTATATGGATATTCTTTTACTGTAGCTGTTGTGCCTATGATTGACTATCCAATGCCAACAGGGTATTCTCAGTAAGACTATAGAATTATATATAAATATCTGTTTTTTATAATTGTTCTTTATATTGTGTGTTATCAAACAAGATAGATATTTTAAAAACATGGGAAATGCAGAAATGACTGCATTGCAGAAGTCATTATGGTGCACATTTTTTTTCTATTTAAATTAGATATTTCTCTACATTTTGGAAACAAGTTTTAACTTTGTTTGTTTGTTTGATTGATTTTTGTTTTGTAATAGAAAATGCAGGCAGTATTTTCACAAAAGTAACTGTACAGTGATTTCAAATACAGTAAATGAGGGCAATGTATGGGCTTCAAATAAAAGGTATTTGAAGACTGAAGAAAAGAAATTATATACTTTCTCAAGTATGAAAGGAGGACAGATGACCTATTAATAATAAGAGGGCCTTCAGAAATCTAAAAGAACAAAAGCAGGATCCTTGTGAGCCAACTTGATAGAAAGTTTCTGAGGAAGGAGATAAAAATCTTTACAAGGTGGTGGTGACAGTAGCCTACCAAACTATGTTTTTGTTTATGACTACAAAGGCAGATAGATTCATGAGTTCAGGATCAACCTAGGACAGAGCAAGACTAGGATCAGACTTAGTGGAAATGGTAATTTCAGGGCATGTTCTCACCCTACTATCTTATCTTCTGGACTTAACAAAGGCACACATCTCTAAATGCATTTGCAATGGTAAGAAAATTATATATATATATATATATATATATATATATTTGATGTCTTCTAAGAATCAAAGTGCTGGGTGACTTGAAGCTGACACATAAGATAAAAGGAAAACCTGAAGAGAATGACTATATTGATATGTAAATTAGAAAACTGGACCTGTGATGTAGAGGAGATAAGCTACCAGAGAAATTTTTAGGATATAAAGAGAGAACTTGGAGAAAAGACAAAGACACACACACAAGGAAACAGAACATGGACAGCAAGATTCTTAGAATGGCAATCAAGCAGAATGCAGAAAGAGAGATCCTCAGAGAGAAACCAGAACACAGAGAGAAGCAGACTGGAAAAGTTTTATTAAGCAAAATTCAGGTTATCAGCTTGGACACCAAATTTGATTTCCAGTTGCTTGTTTTTGCCACTCCAAGACACCCATTCTCTCATAATCCTTCTGCAAGACACAGGTGGATCTTGGTATTGTACAACCATTCTGGAAATTCAACTAGTAGTTTCTGAGAGAATTGAAAATTATTCTGCCTGACATCCCAGATATACTACTCCTGGGTATATATGCAATAATGTTCTACCATCCCACAAGGATATGTGGTCTACTACCTATGTTTATAACAGATTTATTCAAAATAACCAGAAACTTAAAATGACTCTGATGTCCCTAAACCAAAGAATAGATATAGAAAATGTGGTTCATTAGCACATGGAATAATAATTAGCTATTAAAAACAAAGATATAATAAATTTTGAAGGCACATGGATAGAAGTAGAAAGTATAGTTCTGAATGAGTTAATGCAGGCCCAAAGGAATACACAAGGTATATAGTCACTTATTAGTGAATGTTTGCAATAAAATACAAGATATCTAAACTAGAATTCACATACCCAAAGAATCAAAATAATAAGTAGGGTCAAGGTAGGATACCTGAATCTCAAATAGAAGGGCAAATAAAATAGTCATTGTACATGGATGCAGAAAATGAACTGGGTTGAAGAGGAGATGGAGAAAAATGTGGGGTATGGTAATTAGATGTGCTGAGAACTGGGAATCATGGGCCAGGATAATGACAGTAGATCTGCAGCTTGCAGAGGGTGTAACATCATTAGAACGTGCAAGCATCCTAGGATGAAGGAGTCTGTTTTGAGTCTATGAGGATGACTCTAGCTACCACTCACAGCTGTGGTGATATAGATTCAGCAATGTCCACATTCTGTAGACAGTTGGGACTCCCAGTAGAAGCATAAGGCTACTAATCTATTCAGAAAACCTTTAACCCAAAATTTGTCCTGCATACAGGAAATCCAGGGACCAGATGGAGCACTACTGAAGCAATATCCAACTGACTTCCTACCCAACTTGTGACCCATCTCATGGATAAGAAACAATTCCTGACACTGTTAATTATACTACATTATGCTTTCAGCCATGAGTCAAGCATAGCTGGACTTTCAGAGGTTCAGTACAGCAGACAGTTGAAAGAGATGGATATGCACACTGCCAAACATTAGATAGGGCTCAGAAAACCTTGTGGAAGATGTGGAAAAATAATTGAGGGAAACTGAGGGGTATAGAAACTCAACACAAACACCAACAGAGTCAACTCAACTTCACCCTTGTAGCTCCCAGAGACTGAATCAACTACCAACCAAAGATGATAAATGGACTTGACCTAAAACCCTGCTGGCACATATGTAGCAGATGTGCTGATTGGTTATCCTGAGGGTTCTTCAACAACTAGAGTGGAAGCAGTCCCTGACTTAGTGGCCTACATGTGTATTCTGTTGCCCTTTCTGGCTGCTTCCACTTGCCTCAGTGGGAGTGTTGTGTGCATTCCAGATGTGAATTGACATGTCATTGTGGGTTTTCAGCCAGGAAATTGTCTCTATTTCTCACAGGAGAAGGTATTTAGGGATGATGGATTGTTGAAGCCCACACTGCCTGGCTTGGGGGCCACTGTTTCCCCTCTGAGTTGTTGTTCCGGTCAGTGGGTCAGGGTCTAGCAAGAGAGAGAGTGGGGATGGAAGGGAAGAGATTCAAAGAATGGAGACAAGGCAGAGTGTGTGACCAAGTCTCATTTCTCGTTTACTTTAAAAGGGAAGCCCCCAGCTGCAAGGCACTAAACAGCAAAACAAGCTATGTGGGATAAACAAGATGTTTATCAGAATGTGCTCAGCTATTGTAGGTTTTTGAAAAACAAGCCTCTTTTCAGGGTATATGGCTTGAGATGGCTGCAAAGATGATAGCCCCTTTTCTGCTTCTAGATTTTCTGCTACAAGTCAGCTCTCAACAGGTCCCCCTTTATAATTTTTTTTCAAAAGGGAAGTATGGGCAAACTTATGGAAACAGTGTCCGCCTTAGGTTGGAACAAATGACCCCAGCCTCCCTTTCCCATCATTGGATACTCAACAGCCATAGGTTGAGCTCCTGTCTTAGGATGGTGAGGCCTCCCAGTTAGGGGCAAGTGTCTTTAAGTGTTCCCTTACCTGTCATTGACGATCTGGCTTAGTGAATAAGTTAGGGGTTAATCCTCCCCAGTCTTTATGACAGAGATTTTAGAGTCCTCTACTTCCAGCCTGTATGAGTTTTATTTGCATAGCATCTATCTGTTGTTGTACAAAAGCCATCATTCTGTTGAACAGCATGAACCTGAGAGATAAGAGATTTAATGCCAGAATGGTTGGTATAAAAGTAAGATTCTTTTTAAAGGGTAGCACACAAGTCCCCTGTTGGAGAAGTAAAAGGTCCAAGCCTTGTACCCACAAATTTTCAACAGAAGAAATTATACCAATGAAACCCTTGAATTTGCATCATCTTAGTAACAGTTATTCAGATTTCTACCAATAGATTATGGCTGTGTAATCTATTTTAGCTCTTCCCATCTGTTCCATTAAAATTGTTACTTTTCCCTACAAAGATAGAGCCTAATATTAAGCACCTCAGTCCCCAAGTCCAAGGAATTGGGGCGCTGACTCTTCATTAACTTCTTCAAGCTGAATATAAGCTTTGAGATATTAGAAGAGGAATGAGGGGAAGGGTAAATTGATAAGCCTCTGATATCTGTCTTAACTCCATCCAGATGGAAGTCCTGGGCATCAGTGAACATGCAGGTGATAAGAAGATTCATTCACCAAGGCTGTGTATTCTGTAATATACAAATCTCAAAACAAATTTCAGTATCAAGACAATTATTTTGTTTGATTCTCTGGAATCTAGTCTTCTGGAGGCCTACCTCTGTTATGTCTGATCCCTATAATTCTGGAAGATATAACTACTACCTTGATGACTTCTTTGGAAAACATAGAAAAACTTTTTTTCCAAATCTGCCTTTCATTGAGCCAGTAACCAGAAAAGCCTTGATATTGACCTTTTATCCAGATGAAAACTATAACTACACAACTCAGAATTACACCCATTTTGAAAGTTAAATCAATCTAATACAACTGATTAACCCTATCTTCCTGTTGAGCTCTCTGCCTAGAGAAACCTTCTATTTATATTGTTATCTGTTTGGCTCTCTTGACAAGGAGTAGCCTGTAATTTACTCCTCACATCTTTAAAGTATTCTTTCATCTGTTTCTGCTCACTTATTTCTTGCCCAATTTTTGTTACTATGACCTACTGGTCTGGCTGCAATCACCTTTGTTTCACTTCTGAATTCTCGGCAGACTCTTCTTCCAGTAACATCCCACACTGGGTCTCTCATTCTTGCTGTCTAATGTTGAACACCACTGTCAAGCCAGCTCCATCGATGGACAGGTTCTCCAGTGAAGGAGTGAGAATGGCTGCTTCCAATTCCTGCAGTGTCCTTCACTGTATCCTGCTTACTGGAGCTCCAACTTTGAGATGCCACTTTGTTGAGGCCCACACTGCCCAGCTTAGGGGCCACTCTGTCCCACCTGACATGCTGCTCCAGTCTGTGGGTCAGTGTATACCAAGAGAGAGAGTGGGGATAGAAGGGAAGAGACATGAAGAATGGAGACAAGCCAGAGTGTATGAAAAAAAGTTTCGTTTCTCATTTACTAAAAGGGAAAATCCTGGGTATGTATACACTTCACCACTTGACTTGCAGTCTTGGATAAGCAGGGAAACACAGATGAAGGCACTTTACCATGTGAGCCTTGCAGCTTGGGGCACTAAACAGGAAAACAAGATATGTGGGATAAACAAGATGTTTATCAGAGTGTGCTCAGCTGTTGTAGGCTGTTGAAAAACAAGTCTCTTGTCAGGGTACAAGGCTTGAGATGGCTACAAAGATGATAGCTGCTTTTCTGCTTCTAGCTTTTCTGTGAGAAGTTGGCTCCCAACAGCAGATGACCTCTATAACAGATGGACATTTTGGAGGGTAGGGTGTTAATTTTTGAGGTAACATGAATAAATTAATTAATGAAAATACATATTTTTAAAATGAAACAAATACATCAGATTCATAGTCTCCTCTTTCTCTGAAGCATGTCACAAATAACAGTCCATATTTACCACCCTCATTCTCAAGTTTGTCTTCTTTAGATTACACATATATGTGTATACTTATATGTGTTTGAATGAGTGAATGTGCCTGTGTGTGTTTTTGTGTACTTTTATCTATGTGTATTTACAAGTACATTAAAACATCTCTGTGAGTGAGTTTTTCTTGTTTCTGATTATATATTGCTTTACTAATGAACAATCTGCATTTGAAAACTCATATGGCTGATCATATCTAGTGGGAAAGTAATTCTCACTTTTCTAACCACATTAATTTAGTATAATTAAATGGATAGGAATGGAAAAAATAAAGGTAATATGAAGTAATAAGTGGGAAAGACTTGTAAACTTGTAGGGGGCAAATGATCAATACTAAAAAAGTAAGACATTTGATATATAATAAAAAGATAGTTTTAGCAAAGCCACATGAAATTATTATTTTATATATACTTAAAATTATACACAGTATATATGCTTATGTTTAGATATGTTGAGATATATATATATATATATATATATATATATATATATGTTTATATATAGTATACATTATATACATAAAAATTTTCCATCACTTATAAAGCATCCATAGGTAAATATACATATTTTTGCATATATTACAATGACATTGGTGATAACAATGTTTTTCAAAGGAACCATAGACAAACTCAAACATAATTATAAATTACAAGATCTATTCTATCACATTTTTGTATAAAATCATTATAAAAATAAGGATAATTTGACACATTTTCTATGTGTATCTTATAAATTCATTATAATGTCTTATGTACTATATATGATTTGAAGAAATATATTGAATATCTATGTAAACTATAGACATTCTTTTATTTTTCCTGATTTTAATGGAATGACTTTGTGCTTTTCTTCATGCAAAAAACTATTTCTCCACACATATTAGAAATCATATTTTCTCTCCATACTCTGACTTGAACTCCAATCCAATGATCTCATATTTTGTCAGTCTTTTCTAAAATTTGTGAGATTTTTGTGTGGTTTATATGTTGTAGTTTTTTAGTTACCTCATCATATTTATTATCTCATGCAGAACTACCTCTGCATCTCCAGAATGATAGAAATTTAATCCTGCTACATCATGTTTTGGAAGTGATTTTGATTTCTTTTTTATAAAATATTTTGAGTATTTGGAAATAATTTTTGGAAAAGAATGTACATGTTAGCATGTATTTAGCATGGGATACACATAACTTTTCTAAGGTAATTGGGCCAAACTGATAATGGATTCTTAAAACAAACAAACAAAAAGTACATTTTAAAAAGAATCCTGTATTTCTATAATGAAGGAAAAAATTAAAGAATATTGTCATTAGATCTAAATTGATGGTCTACTAAAACTGTTCTCTGAGACTATCTGACCATGAGCTTTTATTACTTGTGAGTCGCTGAGTAAAACACCTCTTATATCAGAGGATTTTTGTTGCTTAAAACTATCTATATCATTTGTATTTAATGTTTGTAAGGTGTATATGAAACACTCTTTTATGTTTTATAAAAAATTTTAAAAAATTGATGGAGCTGACAACAATGAATATGAATGAGGAACTGCAATTAAACTAACAATGTAAGTTTTCTTGCATGTGTTTAGTTAGCTATTAAGATTTGGGTATGCTTTTTACAGTTAGAATGTGTATGGGGATCAAGTAGCTAGTTAGGGACAGGAATACACCTGTTGAATTTTCATAGAACAAAACCATAGATTTTTAAAAAGGAGAAATAGGAACAAGATTATATCATGTGATGGGGCATAGAATATAGGAGGTGAACCATGATGGAGAGGAATAACTTACTACAGTACAAATTTTCAAGTTGAATTTATATACTGTCTTAATATGTGGGGACATACCCATTATAAACTCTTCCTAAGATATGTGCATATGAAAAACATTTGAAGTGACATTTCCCTGAATTAAAACAGGCCATGCAATAACTACATGCCAAATGCTACTACATATACAACTTAGTATAAGAAACAGGTTATAACCTTTTGAGTTGTGCAAAGGGGACCTATAGTCCAGTTTCATACCATAGGTAATTTCAAACATATTTATTTTCCTTCCAAACCTGAACATATATGCCTACTGAGACAGTAAAAATATAAAACAACAAAAAGATACAGAGTTGGTTACTTAACAGAATTTCTCATCCCCAGTCAATTACATTCATAGTATAGTCAGGTACTGAACTGCTATAGGTAGATAAAGTAAATTATCAATCTCACCCAGCTAATCAATTTTTGATGTCAAATGCTGACCTTCCTAGAAGAAAACTTCACTGGTTTATATAATTCCCCTAATGATTTGGAGGTACCTACCACTGTATAATTGACAGTACTATGGCTATGTGAGTTAACATTCATATGAGATACTGGTTATGAGGCCAAGAATCTAAAAAGAAAAGGTTCTTCGGCCCTAAATTAAAATCTACTACATATTTTATTAATCATTTTATTAATTTTCATTTGAAATGATATCCCCCTTCATGGGGACCCCTCCACAAAATCCCCATTCCATCTTTCCTCCTCCCCTTACACTTTACCTATATTTGAGGGCTCCTCCACCCACTCACCCCTCCCACCTCACCATGCTAGCATTCCCCTATGTTGGGGAATCAAGCTGCCATAGGACCAAGCGTCTCCCCTCCCATTAATGTTTGATAAGTTCATCCTCTGCTACATATGTATCTGGAGCCATGGCTCTCTACATTTATACTCTTTGAATGGTGATTTACTCCCTGGGAGCTCTGGGAGTCCCAGTTAGTAGATACTGGGACTTCATATGTGGTTGCAATCTCTTTCAGCTCCTTCATTTTTCCCCTAGGGGCCCCTGAGCTCAGGGTGTGAGTATCTGCATCTGTATTCATCAAATGCTGGTAGAACCTCTCAGAGAACAGCCTTGCCAGGGTCCTGTTAGCAACTGCTTATTGGCATCATCAACAGAGTTTGGGTTTGGTGTACAAAAATTGGTTGGATCCATATGTAGGCTGGTCTCAAGATGGCTTTTCCTTAAGTCTTTGTTCCAATGTTATCTGTCTTTCCTTTGGACAGAAACAATTCTGAGTTAAAATTTTGATATGTGTATGTGAATCTCAGTAAGTACTTGTTTTTATCAGCTGAGTAGTATTTTGTTGTATAAATGTATCATATTTTCTTGTCCATTATTTTGTTGACAGACATTGGTTTTTTTCCAGGTTCTGGTTATTAAAACTAAGGCTGCTATAAACATAGTGGAGTATTCTTTTTTATATATGTTTGAGCATATTTTAGGTATATCCCTAGTATTGTTACAGC
The DNA here is from genome assembly GCF_011762505.2 of Arvicanthis niloticus. Taxonomy (NCBI): domain Eukaryota; kingdom Metazoa; phylum Chordata; class Mammalia; order Rodentia; family Muridae; genus Arvicanthis; species Arvicanthis niloticus. Next base: position 45,161,156 of record NC_047673.1, read on the forward strand.
TGTGTCTTCAGGTAGAAATATTTCCAATTTTCTGAGAAACCATCAGATTTATTTCCAAAGTGGTTTTACCAGCTTGCAGTAACTCTAGCAACTGAGAAGTGTTCTGCTTTCTCCAGATACATGCCAGCATCTGCTTGTTCCCTAGGTTTTGGACCTTAGCCATAATAGGTTTGAGGTTAAATCTAATCCTTTTGGATATGGATTTCCCTGATGACTAAGAATGTTGAACAATTCAAGTGCTTCTCAGCCATTTGAGATTCCTCAGTTGATAATTCTTTGTTTGCTGCTGTACCCTATTTTATTAGAGTTATTTGTTCCCTCTAGATTCTAATTTCTTGAGTTACTTGGAAATTTTGAATATTAACCCTGTACCAGATGTAGCATTGGTAATACTCTTTTCTAAATCTGTGGGTTGCTGTTTTGTTTTATTGACAGTGTCCTTTGACTTACCAAAGTTTTTCAATTTTATAACTTCCTGTCTATCAATTTTTGACCTTAGAACATCAAATATTGATGTCCTGTTCAGGAAATTTTCCTGTGTGCCAATGTGTTTGAGGGTTTTTTCCACTATCTTTTCTATTAGATTTATTTAATGTGATTTTATGGGGAGTCCTTGATGCTCCTGGACTTGAGCTTTGTGCAAGGAGATAAGAATGGATTAATTGCATTCTTCTTCATGCTGACTGCCAGTTGAAACAGCACCATTTGTTGCAAATTCTGTCTTTTTTTCACTAGATGGTTTTGGCTTCTTTGTCAAAATCAAGTAATTATAGGAGTGTGGGTTAAATATTGAGTCTTCAGTTCTATTCCACTGATCTACCTTCCTGTACCAACACCATGCACTTTTATCCCACTATTGCTGTGAATTACAGATTGAGGTCAGGGAAGGTGATTCCCTTAGATATTTATTTTATCATTTAGAATGGTTTTTGCTATTTTGTGTTTTCTGATTGTATACATTATTGACCAGAATAACTCAACCAAAGTATTCCTACGTATGATTAAGGAAAAAAGAAACACTATGGCAAAGTAGATGAATATAAAATTAACTCAAATAAATTTGTAGATTTCCTCTTCTTAAAGGAAAAATGGACAGAGAAAGAAATAAGTGAAAGAAACCCTTCACAATAGTCACAAATAATATATCTCAAGGTGACTCAAACCATGCAAGTAAAAGATCTGTATGACAAGAACTTCAAGTCTCTGAAGAAATAAATCAAAGATGATCTCATAAGATAGAGAGAGCTCTCATGTTCATGGATTGGTAGGAATAACCTAGGAACAAAGGCAATCTTACCTAAAGTAATCACCATCAAAATTCAAACTCAGTACTTCACATAGATAGAAAGAACGATTCTCAAATTCATCAAAAGTTCCCTATTATTACTACAAATAAAAATGGAAACAATGTGACTCCTAAATTACATTTCTTTTCCACCCTGACTTCAATGGAGACCCTTAATATGTATATCAACAATGTGCAGAAATTGAGAGACTTTGGAGTGCTTAGTCTGCTATAAGTTATCTTTATCACATGCTTCTGTCAAGGCTCAGGAACCTATGCAGAAGATGAGACAGAATGAATAGAAAGGCCAGATCTGTTGAATGATGTTAACTAAACTGCATGTTTTTAGACACAACAAGAGCAATGCAAATGTAAACACAGTGAGAATATAACAGAATTTAAAAACCTAGTTCAAGGGTGACAAAACACAATCTTTGTTTAATTTAATTTTTTTGGATATTTTATTTACATTTCAGATGCCATCCCCTTTCCCCATTTCCCCTTCCCAGAAATACCCTATCCCATGCACCTTTCTCCTTTATGCTTTCATACAATTTTTTAAAATGTTAACCAAAGGCTTTATAAGTTTAGTAATGCTCAATATCAATAAGAAGTGTAACCTAATACCCAACCTACATATATCAACCATCTTTGACTGGTGTAGACATGTGAATATCTGCCTCCATGTCTGGACCCCGTCTTTCTTTCTCTATCTCATCATCTAGCTCTTCCTCTCCTTCTCCTTCTCCTTCTCCTCTACTTACTCCTCCTCTTCCTCTCTGTACTCCTCCCACATTAGCTCCTCCTACATATCACCCTTCCTGTTAAAATAAAACTTTTTTCTCAAAATACAGTTAGAGCATAACTATACCAATTTATGTCAGTAAGGTGCAAGATAGACCTAATACCCAGTCCATTGCTTTGTTGACTAAGCAGAACCTCTGTCATCTCTCCTAATCAAAAGACTTAGTTCTGAACCTTGCTTTTTTTCTTGGCTTTAGAATGAATGTCAGCTGAAAACCATCCTCTCAAATCTTTTCTCTCAGAGTAAATAGCAAGGATGGGCTATGAGACTATAAGCCCAGAGCTGCTGCCTAAGATCTGCTCAGTGTTCTGGCCCAGACAGGAAGGAACCAGTGCTCTGGGCTGGGAGTGACTTCCTGGGTCCTTGTGAGTCCCAGTTACTCCCTGTTTGGGGAGGTCTTTGCTGTCTGCTTACCTAGGATACTGCCCTAATTAGAGTTCCTGGGAGCCCTGCTTCCTCTGGGTTCTTAGAGATTGGGGGTAGAGCTGCTGCTCAATATATGCTCAGTGCTCTGGGCCAGACCCAACAAAACACAATCTTTAAGAAGTGGAAAGAGGCAGAAACTGCCACCCAAGGAAAGAGCCTATCCAAAATACATAATTTCTTAGAGATGCAAAATAAATTATATACTATGAATGAACATGCTTATTGTTCAAAAAAAAATTTACCAGAAAAAAAATTAGACTTTTTCCCCATGTTCTTCTCTCCACCATCCCCATTCCCATTCTGTCCCAGGTCTCTCCTTTCCACCTTGTGGATGTTTCTTTTCCATCCTAAGTGGGACTGAGGCATTCTCATTTCTGCCCTTCAGCTTATTGACATTTTTGAGTTCTGTGCACTGTATCTTGTGTATTCTGCATTTTTTGTCTAATATCCACTTATTAGTTAGTACATACCATGCATGTCCTTTTGGGTCTGAATTATCTCACTCAGGATGATACTTTTGTGAGAATAAAATTTGAAAACAGCTTGAAACAAATAACAAAAATTCATGGTCAGCAAAGACCACCAACAACTTGTTAAATATAGTCATAATAAAAATATTAAGTCCCTCCAGGGGCAAAGTGACCAAAAATAAAAAGGCATGCAAGGATGTGCCCAGACAAGTCCAAACAAGCCCAAGTGAGTAATGGGCCATCTAATGTTTACTTTTCTCTCCCCCTTTCCGGGAAGTCCAAGGTTTCATGATCAAAAAATAACTAGTCATCCTGCCAACTTGAATGATTGCTTACACAAATTGCTAATGTTTGAAATATCCAATCATATGTAACTGCAACAAATTTTCCCACTCTCTCCAACCTCTACCCATAAATATCCCAAACTTCCTGGGCTCTTCATCATGAGATATGTTGCGACCCCTGGGCCCTCACTATTAAACTGCCTTTTGCTATTGCATCAAGGTCTCTCATGTGTCTTTGGGTATGTGCTGATCTGGATTTGAGTGAGGGTCTCCCTTCGGGGATCTTTCACTTTCTAGTTCTATCCATTTGCCTGCAAAACTCAGGATGTCCTCATTCTTAATAGCTGAGTAGTATTCCATTCTGTAAATGCACCACATTTTTATATTCATTATACTATCATGGGTCATCTGGGTTGTTTCTAGCTTCTTGCTTTCACAAACAAGGCAGCTATGAACATACTGTAACAAGTGCCCCTGTGACATGGTAGATCATCTTTTGAGTATATATTCTCAAGAGTGGTATTGCTGGGTCTTCAGGTTGATCTATTTCCAATTGTCTGAGAAACTTCCAGATTGATTTCCAGAGAGGTTGTACTAGTATGCAATCCCACCAGCCACATCCACTCCTTGCCAACACATGCTGTAGTCTGAGGTTTTGATCTTGGTCATTTTGATTGGTGTAAGGTGTAATCTCAGGGTCATTTTGATTTGCATTTCTCTGATCACTATGGACTTTGAACATTTCTTTGGGTGTTTCTCAGCTATTCAAGATTCCTTTATTGTGAATTTTCAGTTTAGTTCTATACGCCAATTTCTGATCAGGTTGTTTGTTTTTTTGGTGGATAGATTCTTGAGTTTTTTTTACATGTTTTGGATATTTACCCTCTATAGGATGTGGGACTAGTGAAGGTTTTTCCCCAATCTGTAGGTGGCCGATTTGTCTTATCGGTTATGTTTTTTGCCTTACAGAATCTTTCTGGTTTCATAAGGTCCCATTTATGAATTCTTCATCTTAGAGCCTGAGCTATTGGAGTTCTATTTTGAAAAATTTCCCCTGTGCCAATGAGTTCCAGATACTTTCCCAATTTCCCTTCTATTAGATTTCCTGTATCTGGTTTTATGTTGGAGTCCTTGATTTACTTGTGCCTGAATTTTGAATTTTGGGCATGGTGACAAATATGGGTCTATTTTCATTTTCTACATATTGACAGACAGTTAGACCAGCACTGTTTGTTGAAGAAGGTTTCATTTTTCAAGTGTATATGTTTTGCTTCTTTATCAAAGGTCAAGTGCCCTCAAGTCTGTGGTTCTAATTCTGGGTCTTGAATTCTATTCCATTGATCAAAGTGTCTGTCTCTGTAACAACACCATGCGGTTTTTGTCACTATTGTTCTGTAGTAAATCTTGAGTTAAGGGATGGAGTTTCCCCCAGCTATTCTTTTATTGTTAAGTATTGTCTTGCTTTTTTTTTTTTTTTCCTTTTCAGATTAATTTGAGAATTGCTTTTTCCAAGTCTTTGAAAAATTGTGTTGGAATTTTTATGGGAATTGCATGGAATTACTAGATTGTCATTGGTAGGATGGCCATTTTTACTATGTTGATTCTGACAATCCATGAGCATGGGAGTTCTCTCCATTTTGTGAGATCTTCAGTGTCTTTCTTGAGAGACTTGAAGTTGTTGTCATATAGGAATTTCACTTGATTGGTTAGAGTTACCCCAAGGTATATTATATTATTTGTGGCTATAGTGAAGAAAATGTTTCCCTAATTTCTTTCTCAGCCTATTTATCATTTGTATAAAGAAAGGGTACTGATTTATTTGAGCTAATTTTATATATGGCCACTTTGCTGAAGTTGTTTATCAGCTGGAGAAGTTCTCTAGTAGAATTTTTGGGGTTGCTTACATATACTATCATATTATCTGCAAATAGTGATACCTTTATTTCTTCGTTGCTAATTTGTATCCCCTTTGATCTCTTTTTGTTGTCTTATTGTTCTAGCTAGCACTGCAAGTAATATATTTAATAAATGTTGGGAGAGTGGGCATCCTTGTCTGGTCCCCAATTTTAGTGGGATTCTTTCAAGTATCTCTCCAGTTTGATATTGGCTGTTGCTTTGCTCTATATTGCTTTGATTATGTTTATGTATGGGGTTGAATTCCTGATCTCTCCAAAACTTTTAACATAAAATAATGTTGTATTTTGTCAAATGTTTTTTACTGCATCTAAAGAGATGAACATGTGGTTTTTTTTTTTTACTGTGATTTTGTTTTTTTTTTTAAAGTGGATTACATTAATGGATTTTCATACATTGAATCAACCTTGTATCCCTGTAATGAAGACTACTTGATTGTGCTAAATGAGGGTTTTTATGTGTTCTTAGATTCATTTTGCAAGAATTTTATTGGGCATTTTTGCATATGTATTCATAAGTGAGATTGGAGGTTAGCCTTATGTTCTCTTTGGATCCATGTGTGGTTTAGGTGTCAGAATAATTGTGGCTTCATAGTATGAATTAGGTAATATTTCTTCTGTTTCAATTATTTTATACAATATTTTGAGAAATATTGGTATGAGGTCTTCTTTGAAGATCTCACAGAATTCTGCACTAAATCCATCTGGCCCTGGGCTTTCTTTTTAATTTGTTTTTTTTAATGACTTCTATTTCCTACAGCATATGGATCTCTTTAGATGATTTACTGCCCTTAATTTAATATTGGTATGTGCAATCTGTCTAAAATATCATCCATTTCATCTAGATTTTTCAATTATAGTGAGTATTGTATTTTCTAGTAGGATCTGAAGAGATTTTTAATTTCCTCCATTTCAGTTGTAATGTCTTCCTTTTCATTTCTGATTTTGTTAATTTGGATACTACCCCTGGGCTGTTTAATTAGTTTGGCTAGGAGTTTATCTATCTTGTTGATTCTCTGAAAGAAACAGCTTTTGGTTTTGTTGATTGTTTGTGTCTTTCTCTTTTTTTCTATTTGGTTTATTTAGGCCCTGAATTTGACTATTTCCTGCCTTCTACTCCTAGTAGGTGTGTTTGCTTCTTTTGGTTCTAGAGCTCCAAGGTGTGCTGTTAAGTTGCTAGTTTAAGATCTGTCCAATTTCTTTACAAGGGCACTTAGTGCTATGATTTTTCCTCTTATTACTGCTTTCATTGTGTCCCATAAGTTTGGGTATGATGTGTCAATATTTTCATTAAAGTCCAGGAAGTCTTTAATTTCTTTCTTTATGACTTTCCTGACCAAGTTATCACTGAGTAGAGAGCTCTTCAGTTTCCATGTGTATGTCACCTTTCTGTTGTTTTTGTTGTCATTGAAGACTAGCCTTAGGCCATGGTGATCTGATAAGATACATGGAATTATTCCAATCTTCTTGTATCAGTTGAGGGTTGTTTTGTGACCAATTATATGGTCAGTTTTAGAGAAGGTACCATGGAAGTGCTGAGAAGAAGGCATATTCTTTTGTTTCAGAGTGAAATATTCTGTAGATATTTGTTGAAACCATTTGGTTCATAACCTCTATCAGTTTCACTGTGTCTCCATTTAGTTGTTGTTTTAATGACCTGTCCAATGGTAAATGTGGAGTGTTGAAGTTTCCCAGTATTATTGTGTGGGGTTCAATATGTATTTTGAGCCTTAGTAAAGTTTCCTGTATTACTGTTGGTGCCCTTACATTTGTGGTGTAAATGTGCACAATTTAAACTTACGTTTGGTGGACTTTACCTTTAATGAATATGAAGTGTCATTCCTCATCATGCTTGATAGCTTTTACTTGCAAGACTATTTTATTGAATATTAGGCTTGCAACTCCAGCTTGTTTCCTGGGACCATATGCTTGGAAGACCTTTTTCCATCATTTTTTTTTTAAAGATAATGACTGTCTTTGTTATTGAGGTATGTTTCTTGTATGCTGGATCTTGATTATGTGTCCAGTCTGTCAACATAAGTTTTTTTATAGATGACTTCATTCAATTAATATTGAGAGATATTAAAGATATCCTGATATGTTTGTTTTTGTAGGTGGCTTTATGTGCTTGTGGTTCTCTCCATTTGGCTTTGTTGTGAGATGTTTAATATCTTGTCTTTTCCTTGGTTCCTTCCTTGTGTTGATGATATACTTCTAGTATCTTTGGAAGGCCCAGATTGGTAGATACATTCTGTTTGAATATGGTTTTATCCTGGAATATTTTGTTTTCTCCACCTATGTAGATTGTGAGTTTTGCTTGGTATAGTATCCTGGGCTGGCATTTGTGTCCTCTTCGAGTCTGCAAGACATCTGACCAGGCTCTTCAAACTTTCGTGTTCTATTTACTTGGTGTAATTCTGAAAGGATCTACCTTTGAATGTTACTTGGCCCTTTTCCCTTGCAGCTTTTTTATTCTTTCTTTGTTATGTGGGTTCAGTGTGTTAATTATTATGTGATGAAAAAGATTTTCTTTTCTTGTTCCATTTATTTGTTGTTCTATAGGCTTTTTGTACCTTTATGGTCATCTCTTTCTTTACATTGGGAAACTTTTTCTATGGTTTTGTTGAAGACATTTTATGTCCTTTGAGCTGGGAATCTTCTTTCTCCTCTATTCCAATTATTCTTAGATTTGGTCTTTTCATTGTGCCCTGAATTTTCTGGATGCTTTGGGTTAGAAGTTTTTGTGTTCTGAATTTTCTTTGAGAGTTGTGTCAATCTCTTCTATGGTATCTTCTACACTCAAGATTCTCTCTTCTAACTCTTTTCTGTTGGTAATACTTACACCTGTAGTTCCTGCTCTCTTTTCAAGGTTTCCATTTCCAAGTTTTCATCCATTTTTTGTTTTCTTTATTGTTTTTACTTCTACTTTTATGTCTTGGACAGCGTTATTCAATTGTTTTTACCTGTTTGACTGTGTTTTTCTGTATTTCTTTCAGTGAATTATTTATATTCTCCTTAAAGGACTCTATTATATTCTAAAGATAGGATTTTAGGACACATTTCAGATTTTCAGGTGTGTTGGTGTATTCAGAATTTGCTGTGGTGTGGGAATTGGCTTGGGATGATGCCCACCTTTATTGGCAACTTTTACTTACTGTATTACACCTGCCTCTTGACTGGCATTTTCCATGGTGTTTGCTAGTCTGGGTGACTCTGTCTGGAGTCTGCCTCTGTTTTTCCAGAGTTGCTTCAGGTCCTCTGGTAGGCCTGTGGCAATGGCTATAGCAGACTATCTGTGGGGCTTTCCAAGTGTGGGTTCTTCAGAGGGGCAGAGAATGTGCTGATCTGTTGCCGTGGCTGCAGTAGATCTCCTGGAAGGCCTTCAGAATATAGGGTCTTTACAGGAGCACTTAGACTGTTATCTGTGTGAAGATGTTCTTCAGGGGTGTCTACTGACTATGGTTTCTGTTTCCTTGTTTGCATCCGAATAACAGAGAGGTTTTATGTCTGTTGAGGCAGTTTCCGTTCATGCCACAGAGCCCACAGGAAGTCTTCAGACTGTGGTATCTGTTGTCCAGTTGCCCTGTATACAGAGGAGCTCCTAGAATGCCTTCCAGTTGTGGTGTCTTAAGGGGAGCTGACAAGTTGGCGATCCATTGCTCAGTTGCCTTGTGTGTAGCAGATCTCCTGGAATGCCAGATGCACTGTGTGCAGCAGATTTCCTGGGATGCCTCAGGCTGTGGAGTCACTTACCCTGAGCATAGTAGATCTGGGATGGCTCAAGATATTGTGTCTCCAGGGGGAGCAGAATAGTTAGCAATCTGCCTCAGGAGAAAGAACCAGGCAAATACTGAGGGATATTCAGCAGGGTACAGGAATTTGGTGGTAATGGACTCTGAGACCTCTGGGATCCCACATGCATCTGTGGGACTTCCAGAGGTTTCTTAACAAATTATCTGAGTGGAGCAGATCTTGTAGGCTGGTTCAGGATATGGTGTCTCAAGGGGCACAAACTGGTGATCAGTCTGCCCTAGCATAAATGCTTACACAGGGGTTTTTTGTATTATTACTATCTTACTTGTAATAACCAAAGTAGAAACTCATGGAATAGGCAAGGAATCAATCCCTGACATTGTTAGTAATACTCTGTTAATCTTGCAGACAAAAGCCTAGTATTGCCAGGGGCCAGCCCCAGCGTGGATTGAGAGAGGAGATGCAGCTGCTTCTTCTTTCTTCTCCTACTTCCACCAGTTCTTCTCAAGGCAGCACCTGTGGTACTGTAGCTGATCTACAGTCATTGATCCTGTGGCCAGAAACTGGCACTTGCATCCCAGCCCTAAGACCAGCAAGGGGTTAAGTAAAGAGCTTTATATTATCCTAAAAACTTCTTCTGAGTGTAAGAGACTGCAGGCTAGGGTGATTAACACCTTTAGCCTAATAGTAGAGGATTAGATAATGTGGCCTTTGTTCTATCTCAGCGGGAACTTCTGGACTCTAACTTACATCTGCTAATCTGAGGTTGCAAAAAGAAAAGACACTCTTAAAAATTGCTATAGATTTATTTAAGTGTAAAAGGTATCCTATGCAACTATCTGAGTGAAAAATTCCTGAGTGAGAAGGAAGAAAAGATTCTAAGGGAGAAAAATTCTAGGCAGGGGGAAAGAAAAGAATGATGGGCTCCTAAGTAACTAACTGATTCTCTCCCTCGCTCACTCACTCACTCACTCACTCACACACTAACTAACTCAATATTCTAACTAACTCTCTAACTATTCTAACTAACTCTTTGTCTTTGTCTTCAAGATACCATTTATACACCATTCAAAGTACATGATCACATGTTACAAAGTTTATCACAAGTTGACTCCAAAATTCAAATCATAAATTGAAATAGAAGTTTAGAACACAGAATGTTTACATGACTATCCATTAGGAGTAATTATTTAGCTAGACATTCATCACCTGTCTAGCTCTACAGGTTCGCAGAAAGTTTGAAACTATAATGTAAGAAATTAGTGAAGTTTTGTATAGATAAACCCTAGCAATATTTTCTCTTCTGTCCTGGTACCTATAATAAATTGTGAATTCCTTTAGTGATCTTAGTTAATTTTTTTATGACCTCTTGGAATGTGCTCTAAGTAGGAGTAGGTCTAGGGGCAATCAACTGATAACACTTGGGAGACTGGCAGAGTTCTCATTGCAGTTTCAACTATGCCTGAGGAACTTAATAGCAGTCTTGTTATAAAAGAGCTTAGTAATCATTGATATAATTTTAGGAATTCTTATAGGATCATCATTAAGACTTAAGAAGTCTTCTATTTGTCTCTATAGTATCACTACAAGACAGTACATCTTGTAGATCTGCAGAGATCTGCTACAAAGGGGTGAGCTATTGCTTAGTGATAGTTGCATATGTCTGATAATAATAATGATGATAATAATATTAATAATTAATAATAATAATGGGAAAAGCATATTAATAGCAGGAATCTTTCCTAAAATCACGTCGACCACAGCCTTGCTAATGGGGCACACACATTGCAGATTATATAATAATCTGAGGCAAGCATTTCAGGATGGTCATCTGCTCATTATCAGCTTGTCCTATTATGGCTCCTGACATAGTAGAACTGTCTTCTGAGATGCTCTAGACAGTACTTGACTGAAACACATACACATATACACAATCAAACATAGGGTGTTGGTTGGTGACATTTATGGAAGAGTTGGGGGAAGGATTGGGTGCCCTGAAAGGAATATGAACCCAACAGAAGGACGAAGAGAGACAACTAACCTGGACTCCCGGGAACTCTCAAGGGCTAAGCAAGGAACCAAGGAAAATACAAAAGGTGAAATGAGGCCCCCAATATATATATATATATATATATATATATATATATATATATATATCAAATGTTCAATTCAATCTTCATATTGTTTCCCTCCAAATTGGAACAGAAGCTCTCTCTAAAGCTGTAGCCTGACACTGGTATAAGTGGTAACAAAACATTAAAAACAAATGCCATACTGATTTTACAACACTGCAGTTAGAAATAGACTTAGATGGAAGGTGAATCTTCTCAGAACAAAGAATAGTTGGTTCAGAAATTTTGGCGTATCTGGGCAATAGAAAGGGAATCCGTGTTGTTTGACCAGGATTAAATTGAGAAAATTTATATTGTAGAGGCTAGCAGTTTAAAAGAAAGTCAAGATGTTTGGCTTGACTAAGTAGAAAACTGGTAAGTTAAATTTCAAGAGGGCTGAAGAGATGAGTCAGAAGAAGAAGTGCTTTGAGTCCAAGTGAGATAGCCTGTTTTCAGATTTTCAGCACCCCATAAAACACAGAAATTCCAGGTGTGTTTCTGTAATCACAGCAATAGGTATAGGAAGTAGTGAAATGAGTGTTTCCAGAAACTCCACGGTGGCCCAGGCTCACCAAAATTATAAACTACAAATAACAAAAGAGACATCTCTCAGAAAACTAAGACAGTTGGCAGTGAGGTGGCTCAGTAACTCAAGCCTGCTAGAATAAGTTTATCTCTACAATGTGCAAGTCAGAAGATGAGAGCTAACTTCCTGCATTTTCTTCTGTCTTTCACCAACATACTATGTCACATGCATGTTCCCACACATACATAATACACAAATGAGGTTAATAAAGAATGTACAAAATGATTGAGAAAGACATTTCACCATTAACTTCAGGCCTTTAGAAATATTTTAACAGGCAAGCACACCTAAACACAGACAAATATCACACAAGTACACACACACACAGGAAAAGAAAGATTAGTAAGAGGAAAAAGAATTCATTAAGGATCAAGGATAGAAGCTGAGATGGTAGAATGCTTGGCTATTGTGTGCAGTTTTCATTCAGTCACAGCACCTTACAAAATCAATAAGGTGACACATGCCACTATGTCAACACTATGAAGATTGGATGCATGTGGAACAGAAGGTCAATGCCAACCAAGACTGTCTTAGGTATTTTAAAGGTGAGCTCATGCTGCATTAGATTCTCTCTGTAAAGAAAGTTAGTTGCTGAATTATCAAGTGTGTAATGATTGTTAGGAAATTCAATTACATATGCTGGGATAAAATCCGAGACAGAAATGTGAACTTAGAGAAAAGTGGCATTTAAGGTATAAGATGGAAAACAAATAAAAAAGAAAAGAGTAAAGCATGGGCTGATCCCTAAGAATGGACATACTAAGGTTAAACAGGAAATGGGAACATTAGCAAAACAAGGTTGACATGAAGGTGCACTAGTTTGAAATGACTTCCCCAGAGACACTTAGACAATGACGCAGGGGATGTATGTTGAATACAGACCATTACAAGGCAGTGTGTTCAGAGCTTAGGTGGATGCAAGGATAAACAATTATTCTGTCTTTCTCTAGATGTATTGCCCAATTGGGTATTAAGATAACTAATGGAGAAAGAGATATGCAGACATGCCAAAAGAAAACTTATAGGCATAAAACATCCACATTTTAACAGCATGGACAGTAAGTTTGCAGAATGTCAGCCTTGTAGATCATGTTCCTCAATTCACACTCTGTTACTTCTTTACATGACTTTATTTTACATTACACCTTACCTTAGATATTTTGCATGGGTGTATGGCTGTCTATGTGTATGCACACATGGATGGGCTTGTATGTGCCCCCTCCTCCATGAGTGTGCATTGTCATGCCCAAAGCATGTACAGATGTCAGAAGGTAACTTGGAAAATTTGGAGTTATCATATAATGTAGGGCCTGGGTCAAGTCATCAGATATAGTGACACTTTGAGCTGGCCTTATACTCTATATATTCATGGACACTCTAAGACTGTAAAGAGAGGATTATGGACACCAAACCCAGACAATATTGAAGATGCAATGATGCTTGGTTATAAGAGCCTGATATATCTGCCTACTGAGAGGTACTGGCAGGGCCTGACAGGTACAGATAAGGATGCTGACAGCCAACCATTGGACTGGGAGCAGGAATCCCAATGTAACGGTTAGAGAATAGACTGAAGAATATGATGAGGTTTATAACTCCATAGAAAGAACAACAATATGAACCAACCAGACTGCCCTGATTGTCCAGGTGTGAAATCACCAACCAAAGGGTACACATGAAGTAAACCATGGCTCCCAGTGCATATGTAGCAGAGGATAGACTGATTTGGCATCAATGATGAGGAGAGGTCTTTGGTCCTGTGAAGGCTCACTTGCCTCAGTGTAGGGTAACACCAAGGTGATGAAGTGCCGGGAGCCAACCCCCTCGCCCCCGGCTTGGGGGTGAGAGAAGGGGAGAGAGAGATGCAGCTGCTTCTTCTTTCTTCTCCTCCTCCCACCGTCCGGTTCTTCTTGAGGCAGCCCCTATGCTACTGTAGCTGACCTGCAGTCAGCATCCTGGCCCTAAGACCAGCAAGGTGTTAAGTAAATAGCCTTGTACTATCCTAAAAACTTCTGAGGGTAAGAGACTGCAGGCTAGGGTGATTAACACCTGTAGCCTAACAGCAGAGGATTAGGCAACGTGGCCTTTGTTCTATCTCAGCAGGAACTGCTGGGCTCTAACTTGCAGGAAGAAAAGACACTTTAGAAAAGTTACTATAGAGTTTATTAAGTGTAAAAAGTATCCTATGAAAGCTATCTGAGGGGAAACGTGGAAAGGTCCTGAGTGGGGAAGAAGAAAAAATTCTAACAAAGTAAAATTCTAAGGGAGAAAAATTCTAGGCAGGGGGAAAGGAAAGGGCGATGGGGTCTAACTAACTGACTAGTCTAACTCACCATTCTAACTGCTCATTCTAACTTCCTATTCTAACTCCCTATTCTAACTTCCTATTCTAACTGCTCTATTCTAACTGAACTGTCATCTCTTTGTCCTCAGAACTTATACATCTTTCAGAGTACATGGTCACATGTTACAAGGTTCATCACAAGTTCACACCAAATTTCAAGTCATAAATTGAAATAGAAGTTTACAACACAGAATGTTTACATGAATACCCATTAGGAGTAATTATCTAACTAGACATTCATCACCTGTCTAGCTCTACAGGTTCGCAGAAAGTTTGAAACTATAACTTAAGAAATTAGTGAAGTTTTGTATAGATAAACCCAGGCAATATTTTCTCTTCTGTCCTGGTACCTATAATAAATTTGGATTCCCTCTAGTAACCTAGGCTAATGGTTTTATGACCTCTTGGAATGTGCTCTGAGCAGGAGAAGGTCCAGTTACTATCACTCTTGGGGCAATTAACTGATAACACTCAGGAGACTGGCAGAGTTCTCATTGCAGTTTGACTATGCCTAAGGGACTTAATAGCAGTCCCGATATAAAAGAACTTAATAATCACTGATATAATTTTAGGAATTCTTATAAGATCATCATTAAGACTTAAGAAGTCATCTATTTGTCTATATAGTATCACTACAAGACAGTACATCTTCGTGGATCTGCAGAGATCTGCTACAAAGGGGTGTGCTATTGCTTAGTGATTGTTACATATGTTTAATAATAGTAATAATGGGAAAAGCATATTAATAGCAGGAATCTTTCCTAAAATCACGTCCACCACAGCCTTGCTAATGGGGCACACTCGTCGCAGATTATATAATAATCCGAGGCAAGCATTTCAGGATGATCATCTGCTCATTATTAGCTTGTCCCATTATGGCTCCCGACAATGAAGTGGGTGTGGGTGAAGGTGAGTGGAAATACACTCATAGAAGCAGGGGGACAGTGGATAGGATATGTAATTTGCAGAGGGGAAATCAAGAAAAGGGATAACATTTGAAATGTTCATAAGTAAAATATCCAATAAAAATTATTTATTCTTTAAAAAAATAGAGAAGTTTACGTTATTATGGTGAAACTGACTTGACAGGACTAATATATGGATAATCCAAGCTGAAAGTAGCAACTAAATGTCTTGTGTGTCTCTATTATTCATACCATGTGAGGACCCAGCATCTGTAGACCTCTTGACACTGCAACTGAATTCTTCTCAGATCCTACACCAGACAATTCTTGTAAATAATCTTACTGTCCTCTACTAATGAATGTTGTAGTTTGAATGTGAGTCATATTCTATAAGCTTGTGTCTTCTCATATTTGGTCCTCAGCTAGTTGTGTTTTTACAAAGATTGTAGATCCTTAGTATGGTAGAGCCTAGAGATTTCATATACAGACCTACTTCTTGCTGATTTTGTTTCCTGACTGAAGAAGACTGAGACTATCTGGTCATTTTCTCATTTCTCCATCCCAGATTCAGGTAATGGAACCTCTTTCCCACTTTGATGGATTAAGGCCCTTAAACAGTGAGCCAACTATAACTCTTCTTTGCTCAAATTGCTTTATATTATACTTTAAATTATTGCTGTAATAGTGAGTATTGGGGTGCTCATGTATGACATTGTATGTGTGGAGGCTGTTGAAATCATAATTAATTACTCTTCAAGTTTTGTGATGTGGAAGTGATGTGTATCCCAGGGCTTATTGTGTTGGAGGCTTAACCCACAGTATCAGAATATTTAAGCAGTAAAAGTGTGACTATATAACTAGAAGAGGAAATTTTTACTGAAGAGATGGCTTTGAAACAAAGTGCCCATCACCAAGGTAAAGAATTAAGTTCCATCCTAAAGTATCACAATGTGAGAAACTAAAATGTACTTCCTGAACTGGTTCTCTGGCTTCTATTACTTTGCAAATCACATGTACAAAAAGAAATATCCTCTGCCCCCAACATTATAAAAGTAAAGAGCAAAGAAAGAGGGAGAGAAAAAAACAGATATAGTGAAAGTTAGAGACAGAGAGACAGAGACACATAAACAGATAAAGATCATGATGCTCCATTTTCATGAATGAATATCATCATGGAGAGCATCAGGTTGGGAAGTCCCAATTGATTTCTCCTTAGGTAAATATTATTATTATTATTATTATTATTATTATTATTATTATTATTCATTATTTACATTCCAGCCATTGATCCCTGTCCCAGTCAATCTCTTGTAGTACCTCATTCTAATCCTCAATATCCTGCCTCTGAGAAGATGGTTTCTCCAAAAAGACCCGCACTCACTATGGCTTCAGCTCTCTTGGGGTATAAAGAACCTTTTCTCCAACTGAGGCCAGACCATTTATTCCTCTGATATAAATATCAATATATATATATATATATATATATATGTGTGTGTGTGTGTGTGTGTGTGTGTGTATATGTATATGTATATACATATATATGGTGATATATATTTGTGTATATATATGGTGATATATGTATATATGTATATGTATATATATATATACGTGTGTATATATACACGTATATCTATATATACACATATAATACATATATATACATATATACATATAAATGTATACAAACACACACACACACACACATATATATATATGTGTATATATATATATATACATATATATATATATATATATATATATATATATATATATATATATATGTCTTAGACCAGCTAGTGAATTCTATCTTGTTGTATTTGGTGATTATCTGGTTTCTTCAAAATTAGTGTTTCCTAACTTCACTCCAATGGATGGGAGTAAGAATCTGATTCTGTTTCAGTCAGTTGTCTGTAAGATCTCTCAGAAGGAGTCTGCCAGACACATTCTGGGGGATCCATAGAACCCATAGCCAGCACTAGCACGCCCCTTCTGCCGCTCACCCCTCCTCTAGTCTGAGGCCTGCAGGTGATTGCACCCCGGATTCCGCCAGACACATTCTGGGGGATTCATAGAACCCATAGCCAGTGCTAGCACGCCCCTTACGCCGCTTGCCCCTCCTCTGGTCTGAGGCCTACAGGTGAGTGCACCCTGGATTCTGCCAGACACATTCTGGGGGATCCAAAGAACCCATAGCCAGTGCTAGCATGCTCCTTCTGCCGCTCACCCCTCCTCCGGTCTGAGGCCTGCGGGTGAGTGCACCCCGGATTCCACCAGACATATTCTGGGGGATCCACAGATCCCACAACCAGCTTTAGGTAGGAAAACCCACATACTACCCTGAGCTCATAGCTGGGCTCCCAGAGTGCTCAGAATCCAGCAGATACCCCTCCCTGCCCCCCTCCCCCGCACCCTTGCCGGCTAGCACCCCCCTTCTGCCCATCTCCCGGGTCTGAGTCCCAGACCAGACCTCTACCAGGTCTGCAGTTGTGTGGACCCCGATACCGCCTGAGACATACTGGAAGGTCCACTCAACCCAGAGCCACAGAGGAACAACTGAACTCAGAGTGTCAGACAACATATCCTGAGATATCCAAGAGGAGACACTGCACCCAGAACAGCAGACATCTAGCTGGACTGCTACCTTGGAGGCACCATATCCTGAGGCATCCTAGAGATACCACTGTAATCAGGGCAGCTGGAAAAAATCAAAGAAACATCTGGACTCCTAGAAGACCAAACACAAGCGAGAAAACTGGAAAGACAGGCTTCAATCAGAGACAGAAGTACAGGTAGCACTAGAATTAACCAGATGGCGAAAGGCAGGTGCAAGAACGTAAGCAACAGAAACCAAAGTTACATGGCATCATCAGAACCCAGTTCCCCCATCATATCAAGCCCTGAACACCCCATCACACCAGAAAAGCAGGAATCAGAATTAAAATCACTTCTCATGATGATGATAGAGGACTTTAAGAAAGACATAAATAACACTCTCAAAGAACAGATAGAAACCCTTAGAGAGGAAACACAAAAATCCCTTAAGGAATTGCAAGAAAATGCAACCAAACGGGAGAAGGAATTAAACAAAACCATGCAGGATCTAAAAATGGAAGTAGAAACAATAAAGAAATCACAAAGGGAGAACACCCTGGAGATAGAAAACTTAAAAAAAACGATCAGGAGTCATAGACACAAGTATTACCAACAGAATACAAGAGATGGAAGAGAGAATCTCATGTGCAGAAGATACCATGGAAAACATTGACACAACTGTCAAAGAAAATGCAAAATACAAAAAGCTACTAACCCAAAATATACAAGAAATCCAAGACACAATGAGAAGGCCAAACCTAAGGATAATAGGTATAGATGAGGGGGAAGACTCCCAACTTAAAGGACCAGTAAATATCCTCAACAAAATTATAGAGGAAAACTTCCCTAACCTAAAGAAAGAGATGTCCATAAATATACAAGAAGCCTACAGAACTCCAAATAGTTTAGACCAGAAAAGAAATACTTCCCGCCACATAATAGTCAAAACATCAAATGTACAAAACAAAGAAAAAATACTAAAAGCAGTAAGGGAAAAAGGCAAAGTAACATATAAAGGCAGACCTATAAGAATTACACCAGACTTCTCACCAGAGACCATAAAAGCCAGAAGATCCTGGACCGATATCATACAGACCCTAAAAGAACATAAATGTCAGCCCAGACTACTATACCCAGCAAAATTGTCAATCATTATTGATGAAGAAACCAAAATATTCCATGACAAATCCAAATTTACACAGTATCTCAACACAAACCCAGCACTTCAAAGGATAATTGGTGGAAAACTCCATCAAAAGGAGGGAAACTACAACCTAGAAAAAGCAGGAAAGTAATCTTCCAAAAACCGTAAAAGAAGGTAGCTACACAAACATATCTCCACTGCCAATAACAAAAATAACAGGAAACAACACTCATTTTTCCTTAATATCTCTTAATATCAATGGACTCAATTCTCCAGTAAAAAGACATAGACTATCAGACTGGATACGTAAGCAGGACCCAACATTTTGCTGCATTCAGGAAACGCACCTCTGTGGAAAGAACAGACACTACCTCAGAGTAAAAGGTTGGAAAACAATCTTCCAAGCAAATGGTCCCAAGAAACAAGCTGGAGTAGCGATTCTAATATCAAATAAAATCAGTTTTCAACCAGAAGTAATCAAAAAAGATAAAGAAGGACACTTCATATTCATGAAAGGAAAAATGTACCAAGAGGAACTTGCAATTCTCAACATCTATGCCCCAAATGTAAGGGCACCCACATACATAAAAGACACTTTACTAAAACTTAAAGCATACATTGCACCCTACACAATAATCGTGGGAGATTTCAACACCCCACTCTCAGCTATGGACAGATCATGGAAACAGAAACTAAATCGAGACACAATGAAACTAACAGAAGTTATGAACCAATTGGACTTAACTGACATCTATAGAACATTTCATCCTAAAACAAAAGAATATACCTTCTTCTCAGCACCTCATGGTACCTTCTCGAAAATAGACCATATAATTGGTCACAAAACAGGCCTCAACAGATACAAAAAGATTGAAATAATCCCCAGTACCTTATCAGACCACCATGGATTAAGACTTGTCTTTGACATGGACAAAAACAACAGAAAACCGACATACACTTGGCAACTGAACAACGCTCTACTCAATGATAACTTGGTCAAGGAAGAAATTAAGAAAGAAATTAAAGACTTTTTAGATTTAAATGAAAATGAGGACACATCATATCAAAACATGTGGGACTCATTGAAAGCAGTACTAAGAGGAAAAATCATAGCTCTAAGTGCTCACAAAAAGAAAGTGGAAAGAGCATACATTAACAACTTGACAGCAAACCTAAAAGCATTAGAACAAAAAGAAGCTAGTATACCCAAGAGGAGTAGACGGCAGGAAATAATCAAACTCAGGTCTGAAATCAACCAAGTCGAAACAAAAAGAACTATACAAAATATCAACAAAATCAGGAGCTGGTTCTTTGAGAAAATCAACAAGATAGACAAACCCTTAGCCAGACTAACCAAAGGGCGCAGAGACAGCATTCAAATTAATAAAATCAGAACTGAAAAGGGAGACATAACAAGAGAAACAGAGGAAATTAAAAAAATTATCAGATCCTACTACAAAGGCCTATACTCAACAAAATTGGAAAATCTGGAGGAAATGGACAATTTTCTAGATAGATACCAGGTACCAAAGTTAAACGAGAAGCAGATAAACCACCTAAACAGTCCCATAACGCCTAAAGAAATAGACACAGTCATTAAAAATCTTCCCACCAAAAAATGTCTGGGGCCAGATGGTTTCAGTGCAGAATTCTTTCAGACCTTCAAGGAAGACCTAATACCAATCCTCTTCAAGTTATTCCATCGAATAGAAACAGAAGGAACACTACCCAATTCATTCTATGAAGCTACCATTACACTCATACCTAAACCACAGAAAGACCCAACAAAGAAAGAGAACTACAGACCAATCTCTCTTATGAATATTGATGCAAAAATACTCAATAAAATTCTTGCAAACCGAATCCAACAACATATCAAAACAATTATCCATCAAGATCAAGTAGGCTTTATCCCAGGAATGCAGGGATGGTTCAATATTCGGAAATCCATCAATGTAATCCACTACATAAATAAACTCAAAGAGAAAAACCACATGGTCATCTCACTAGATGCTGAGAAAGCATTTGACAAAATTCAACATCCCTTCATGTTAAAAGTCTTGGAAAGATCAGGAATACAAGGCCCATATCTAAACATAGTAAAAGCAATATACAGCAAGCCAGTAGCCAACATTAAACTAAATGGAGAGAAACTTGAAGCAATCCCACTAAGATCAGGGACTAGGCAAGGCTGCCCACTCTCACCTTACCTATTCAATATAGTACTGGAAATCTTAGCTAGAGCAATTAGACAACAAAAGGAAGTCAAAGGGATACAGATAGGAAAGGAAGAAGTCAAAATTTCACTATTTGCAGATGATATCATAGTATACTTAAGTGAACCTAAAACTTCCACCAGAGAACTCCTAAACCTGATAAACAACTTTAGCAATGTGGCTGGATATAAAATCAACTCAAACAAATCAGTAGCCTTCCTCTATTCAAAGGATAAACAGGCAGAGAAGAAATCAGGGAAACGACACCCTTCACAATAGCCACAAATAAAATAAATTATCTTGGAGTGAATCTAACAAAGCAAGTGAAAGATCTGTATGACAAGAACTTCAAGTCTCTCAAGAAAGAAATTGAAGAACATCTCAGAAGATGGAAAGATCTCCCATGCTCCTGGATTGGCAGGATTAATTTAGTAAAACTGGCCATCCTGCCAAAAGCAATCTACAGATTCAATGCAATACCCATCAAAATTCCAAATCAATTCTTCATAGAGATAGAAAGAGCAATTTACAAATTCATTTGGAATAACAAAAAACCTAGGATAGTGAGAACTATTCTCAACAATAAAAGAACCTCTGGGGGAATCACCATTCCGGACCTCAAACTGTACTACAGAGCAGTAGTGATAAAAACTGCTTGGTATTGGTACAGAGACAGAAAGGACGATCAATGGAACAGAATTGAAGACCCAGAAATGAACCCGCATACCTATGGTCACTTGATATTTGACAAGGGAGCTAAATTCATCCAGTGGAAAAAGGACAGCATTTTCAACAAGTGGTGCTGGCTCAACTAGAGGTCAACATGTAGAAGAATGCAAATTAATCCATTCTTATCCCCTTGCACAAAGCTCAACTCCAAGTGGATAAAGGACCTTCACATAAAGCCAGGTACACTGAAACTATTAGAAGAGAAGTTGGGGAAGACCCTCGAATACCTAGGCACCGGGGAAAAGTTCCTGAACAGAACACCAATGGCTTATGCTCTAAGATCAAGAATCGACAAATGGGACCTCATCAAATTGCAAAGCTTCTGTAAGGCAAAGGACACTGTCAACAAGACAAAACAGCAACCAACAGATTGGGAAAAGATCATTACCAATCCTACATCTGATAGGGGGCTAATATCGAATATTTACAAAGAACTCAAGAAATTAGACGCCAAACAACAAAATAACCCCATTAAAAATGGGGTACAGAGCTAAACAAAGAATTCTCAACTGAGGAAACTCGAATGGCCGAGAAGCACATTAAGAAATGCTCAACATCCTTAGTCATCAGGGAAATGCAAATCAAAACAACACTGAGATACCACCTCACACCAGTCAGAATGGCTAAGATCAAAAACTCAGGTGATAGTAGATGCTGGCGAGGATGTGAAGAAAGAGGAACACTCCTGCATTGTTGGTGGGGTTGCAAGCTGGTAAAACCACTTTGGAAGTCAGTCTGGCAGTTCCTCAGAAAATTGGACATAGTACTACCTGAGGACCCAGCTATACCACTTCTGGGTATATACCCAGAAAATGCCCCAACAAATAACAAAGACATATGCTCCACTATGTTCATAGCAACCCTATTTATAATAGCCAGAAGCTGGAAAGAACCCAGATGCCCTTCAACAGAGGAATGGATACAAAAAATGTGGTACATTTACACAATGGAATATTACTCAGCTATTAAAAATAATGAATTCGAGAAATTCTTAGGTAAATGGATGGAACTAGAAAATATCATCCTGAGTGAGGTAACCCAATCACAAAAGAACACACATGGTATTTACTCACTGATAAGCGGAGATTAGCCCAAAAAATTTGAAACAACAAAGATTCAACTACCAGAAGACATGAAGCTCATGAAGAAGAAAGAACAAGTGATGATGCCTAGGTCTTTCTTAGAAGGAGTAACTAAATAACCAAGGGAGCAAATATGGAGACAAAGTGTGGGTCAGAATCTGAAGGGGGGGTTGTAGGGAGACCATTGTGTCTGGGTATTCATTCCATAGGCAGTCACCAAAAACAGACGCTGATAGGGATGTCAGGATGGGAAAGCTGACAGCAGCCTGATAAGGCTGTCTCCTTAGAGGTCTCTCAGAGTCAGACATACCCAGAGACAGATACCCACAGCTATCCATTAATCTGATCAAAGTTCCCAATGGAGGAGTTAGAGAGTAAATTGAAGGAACCATGAACCGTAAGGGCTGGTGGCCCCGTGAGGAAAGCAACAATACCAACCAGCCAGAGCTCCCCAGGGTCTAAACCACCAGCCTAGGAGCACATAGGGAGAGACACATGACTCCAGCTGTATATGTAGGGGAGGATGGCCTTGTTGGGCATAGGTGGGAGACAAGATCATTGGTACCCTGAAGGCTGAGCACTGAGGGGGGTGGGATCTGAGGGTGGGGAGGGAGGCTGGGGGTATGTGGGTAAACACCTTCATAGAGGCAGTAGGAGGGGGGATGGGATAAGGGGTTCCTGGGTGGTGGGGGAAATATGGTAAGGGGATAAAATTTGAAATATAAATATTATATCCAATAAAAGAGGGGAAAAATAGAAAAGCGATTAGAACCAACATTCTTAATAAAATGTCAGCCCCCTTTAAAAAGAAAACTATCTTGATACTCAAATTTGTTTTGAGAATTGTATATTGCATAATGATCAGCCTTGGTGTATCTACTCAACAAGCAAGCTGGGCAGACCTGCTCAAACCTCTGAGGTCCGGGAATTCCATCTGGAGGCAGCGAAGACACAGCATCAGAGGATTGTCAATTTGCTCTTCCCCCCCCCCCCCCACTCCTCTTCTAATATCTCAACGCCCATAATCAGCTTGAAGAAGCTAATGATGAGTCAGCGCCCCTATTCCCTGGGCATGGGGACTAAGGTGGTAAATGTTGGGCTGTCTCTCTAGGGAAAAGTAGTGGCTTTGTCGGAATAGAGAGGATTAGCTAGGGTTTATTGCATAGCCATAACCTATTAGTAGAAATCTGTATAATTAATATCAAGATGAAGATATAAATTCTTAAATGGCACCAATTTACTTTGTTTACAAATTTTAAGGTTTTCATTGGCATGAGCTTCTTAGTGATATAAGAGTGAGATGAATATTGTTACTCTCATAGGCATTGTACCAGTATAACACATTTAGGAATACAAAGCTTAGACCCAGTCCTTCTTTAACTTTTTTAACTGATTTGAGATGGTCAGCCTGTGAGTTAAGGGACTATAGCAAATTCATGACTTGGAGTTTATTATAAGGGTGTTCTCTATGTTTTATTTAGAAATAGCTGAGTGGAGTTAACAGGCAACAGTCCAGATTACCTTACATGGATAGCTGGTTTTCAAAACATCAGAAATCCTTAGAATTGACATGACAAACATTTCAGTATTAATGTTCATTTTCATTAGAGACCTGTCTCCTCCGGACAGCTTCCTATGTTAAATTCTAAGAAGAAATTGAGCATCCTTGGAGTTACTCCAGTTGTGGTGAGACAGCCACGAGGCAAGAATTGCCACTTTCCTTCTACAGACAAATTACTGTCCAGAAAAGGACACACTTGCAGAATAGTCGACTGATTATATCTGCCTAGACAGAGTAATCAGCCCTTAATAATTCTGCAGCACTAAGGTCTGTCAGATGATCCTGGGCCAGAAGGCAGAAGAACAGATGCTCCAACATTTTGAAGTAGAGCGAGTGTCCAGGTGTTCAGAGGTCTCTATAAATTGGCTAAGTTTTAGAAGCTACGATTTGTACTTCCCACAATTATAGTTAACTCAGTCATTCTGGATTTCTGACGGGGTTGAAAACTTATAGCTATTTACCTTGAGAGAAAAGATTTGAGTGGATGGTCGTCAGCTGACATTCATCCTAAAGCCAAGGAAAAAGCCAGGTTCAGAACTAAGTGTTTTAGTTAGGATAGATGACAGAGGTGCTGGTTAGTCAACAAAAGGATGGACTGGGTATTAGGACTATCTTGTACCTCACTGGTACAAATTGGCATAATTATGCTCTAATTGTATTTTGAGAGAAATGTTTCCTTTTAACAGGAAGGGTGATGTGTAGGAGGACCTAAGGTGGGAGGAGTACTGAGAGGAAGAAAAGGAGTAAGAAGAGGAGAAGAAGAAGGAGAGGAGAAGCTAGGTGATGAAAGAGAGATAGAGGGGGGAGACAGGGAGGCAGATGTTCATGTATCTCCACCAGTCAAAGATAGTTGATATATCTAGGTTGGGTAGTGGGTTACACCTCTGATTGAACAATACCAAACTTATAAAGCCTATGATTAACATTTTTTTAAAAAATGTATAAATGCAAAAAGGAAAAGGGGGCATGGGATAGGGGTTTTCTAAGGGGGGGGAATGGGGAAAGGGGATGGCATCTGAAGTGTAAATGAAAGATCTAATAAATAAAAAAAAGAAAAAAAAGAAAAAAAAAGAAAAAGACATATATGCCTTTTCCCTTCTTTAGAGAGAGAATATGATGATTGTTATTTGTTGTGATTTAACATTAAATAAGCCCAAAATTTTTGTTAAATAAAGTAATATATGTTTAAAAGTGAAAAATAAAGATCTCTCAGAAGATAGCCATTACAGGCTCCTGTCTACAAGCACATCATAGAATAAATAACAATTTCAAGTGCTGAAACATGAGATGTATACAATGTTGGGCTGTTCACTAGACCACCTTTCCTTCAATCTCTTCGTGACTTTTATCACTGCAGTTTTTTTACATGAACAATTCTGAATCCGATATTTTGATGTGTTTAGTAACACTGTTCCTGCTCTTGAGACCCTGCCTATCTAGTGGAGGTGAACTCTGAGATTTCTCTCTACATCATTGGGCATTTTTTATAAGGTCAACCACATAGTGTCCTGAGCATGGGTCCTCCAAACTCCCAACACTCTTAGGCTGTATTCTGCTCACCCTCTGTTCTTCTCTCTTGTCCCCACCATATGTGTTCTTCTTTACCCCTCCCACTCTGACACAGGTCACACCCTCCCTTTGACTCCCATGATTATTTTCTTCCCCATGATAACTGGGACTGAATTATCCTCACTTACGCATTTTAACATGTTGAACTTCTTATGATCTGTGAATTATATACTAGGTAATCTGTAGGTTTTGGCAACTATCCACTTATTACTGTGTACATACCATGCATGTCCTTTTGAGTCTGGGTTGCCTCACTAAGGACATGTCCTAGTTACATCCATCTGTTTGCAAAATGTATGGTATCCTAATTCTTAATAGCTCATTATGATTCCATTGTGTAAATGAATCATATTCTCTGTTTCCTTTTTTCAGTTGAGGGACATCAGGAGTGTTTCAGATTCTGCCTATTACAAATCAGATTGCTATGAACACAGTGGAACATGTGTTCTTGTGGTATGTTGTGGCATCTTTTGGATATATGTCCAAGAGTGTTATAGCTGTGTCTTTCAGTACAACTATTTCCAACTTTCTAAGAAACCACCAGATTGATTTCCAGAGTGATTGAATCAATTTGCAATCCCACCAGCAATGGAGGAGTGTTATGTGTGTGACTCTTACTCCACATCTTTGTCAGCATGTCCTTTCACTTAAGTTTTGATCTCAGCCATTCTGGTTAGAGTAAGATGGAATCTCATGTTTGTATGGATTCACATTTACCTGATGAATAAGGACTTTCAACATTTCTTCAAGTATTTCTTGACTATTCTTTTTTTCTTCTATTGTGAGTTCTCTTTATCTTTCCACCTCATTTTTAATTGAGTTATTTGATTTCTGGATGTAAACTTCTTGAGTTTTTATACATTTTTTGAGTTTAATTCTCAACTAAATGTGGTATTCTTGGATATTTCTTCCCAAACAGTAGGTTGGCCATTTGTCTTATTGACTGTGTCTTTTGACTTCTTCGAGCTTTATACTTTCATGAGTTTCCATTATCCTATTATTCAATTATATACACAAACATATATATTTGAATATATGTACATATATACAAATGAATATAAACATACATGTGTTTTCATATACAGAGTCTAATTTATGTGCATGCACACAAACACACACACTATATATATATATATAATGTATACACACACACACACACACACACACACACACATATATATATATATATATATGTTGGAGGCTGATTTTTTAGCAGAAAGCAGCTATCAGCTTTGCAGCCATCTTGAGCCATATACCCTGACATGAGACTTGAATTACAATAGCCTACAACAGCTGAGAACACTCCGATAATTTGGGTTTAGATACCTTGAGATTAAAGGCGCGTGAGATTATAGGTGTGTGACTTAAGAGTATGGCTTAGAAGTATAGAGATCAGAGTTAGAGACAAGACCCAAGGGCATGATTAAAGGCGTAACTTAGAGGCGTGGCTTAGAATCAGACTATAAAAGACAAAACCAGACATCAGACTAGAGAGAGAGATTCATACACATCAGACATTAGGTAGAATCTGCCCTCACCCTTGCTCTTGCTGAACCTGACCTGCAGACTGGAGTAGCAGCTTGGGCCGGGATACAGTGGCCGCCCAACATTTTGCTCAGGCCAAGATATTTTTTTGCCGCCCCAACGGGGATTAGTGCGGTCCCCAATATATATATATATATATATATATATATATATATATATATATATATATATATGAATGAAATCCTGGGATGAAAATGGTGAAGTCATTTTCTTGCTAACATGATTTTAATCCACAAAAGTTTTACAGTCATTCTTAGTGAGTCATTGAATAAGTATAATCTCAGCACTGGAGAGGTAATCATGTTTGATCCTGAGACTCACTCAGAGCCATTAAATCGTGCTTGTTATGTTCCATGTCAGTGAGAGAGATACTCACTAAAAATATAAGGTTAAAATTACCAAAATATGATAAATAAAAATGGAACATGGCATATTTCACTGTCACAAGACTAGAAAGAACTGGTCAGTAGAACCAAATGTTGTAAAGAAATATTGAAGACATGCATACCACCTAACTAAAAATGATTTAAAAAGTAAAATCTGATTATGGTGAATGAGGGTTTTGATCTGTTCTTAGGTTAAGTTTAGAAGAATTTTATTGAGTATTTTTGTATCCACTGTTGATAGGATTTCAAACTTGTAAAACCACTGTGGAAAACAATGCAATGCTTTCTCAAATAATTGAAAAGAGTGCAACCTGAAGAACATGCATTATCAGTACTGGATATAAACACCAAAACATGGTAGAAAATATACAATGGACACATGCTGCACTATTTTCATTGCAGACTTATTTGTAATAACCAGAAGGCAGAAGTAGCTCAGATATTTGGCCCAGTTATTTTTCTCATTTCTATGAGCAAATTTCTGTTTGTGCTCTCTCTGTCCACCTGTGTGTGTGTGTGTGTGTGTGTGTGTGTGTGTATGTTTGTCTCCTATTCTTCACCACACACATACACATAGCTGTACCACACAACACAACACACACACACACACACACACACACACACACACATAAGCACACTCACACAACCACACAGACAAACACGCAATTGATTTTGGTATTAATTTATTGACTTATTTGTATCCATGTTTATTCCCTCTTAGATTCACTAGCTTAATTGTTTAGCATTTGCCTCAAGAGTCTTGATAGAAGTGTGTGCAGAGCCTGACAGCTTGTGCCAGTTCTTTGCTGGGGGTGAGTGGGTATGTCCAATCCATCCATGTCCAGGGGTTGCAGGCCTCTGATTGTGGAGAACATTTGGGGTTCACCTTTTAGAGAAGCGATTGCTGTAGTCCTTCAGTGCTTTGGCCATGAGAGGGGTGGGTCTCTTAGCAGGGGCCTTCTTGCAGTCTCTTGCTACAGAGGGCAGCTGGGGAGCCTTCTGGGTTCTGGGATGGGCAGAAGCCTTAGGAAGGCTGTGTGAATGTGGAGCAAAGGCAGCCCCTCTGGGTCCAGGCTGTCCTTGTTGGTCAGGACCCTTGTGCTGGGTGTGGAAGACCATCTTTGTCTGTCTGGCTTGCAGCCTCTTGTCCAATGTGTTTTGGATGCGGGCTCTGAGTCTTTGCAGCCTCTCCTCTTGGGATTCCTGAAGCTGTAGGTGTGTGGCAGACTCAGGGCTGCTATGGGTTGGCTTGCAGGTCTGGGTCTCAGGCTGGGAGTTTTCATCCAGTTGCTCTGGCTCAGCTTCATCCTTGAGAGCCTGGCCGTGAGCAGCATTCCTGATGCCAAGGCCCTCCTCTGAATGGAGCCTTTGGTGGGATTTCTGCTGGAGATGGGCTGCAGGCCTGCAACCCGAATAGACTTGGGTCTTGTGCTTCTTCCTCAGTGCCCACCAGCAAGTTGAGGAGTCTTGATCCTGCTGAGAGGAAGAGGGATCCAGGACAACATCCGGTGGGAAGCAGGCTTGGCCAGTCGAGGGGGACTCCGGAATGGCACAGTCAGTGATGGGACTCGGCTCCTTGGAGCTTCTAGACTCACCTGGAGGGACCTTGGCAGCTGGCCTCTGCACCCCAGCCAGACTGGGGGATTCCCTCTTCCTCTTGCAGGGAGGCAGGGCCAAAGAAGAAGAAGATGAAGAAGAAGAGCAGTATTCAGCTTGGAGGCAACTCCACAATGAACCATCCCCAGGGGCTTCCTCCTGCTTCCAGTGGTCTGGTGGCTGGCTCTTCCTGTGCCCTCCACACAAAAGCCACTTGGGATTGCCTGTCTCAGAACCTGGCTTTCTGGAGAGGAGGGGCTCGGCTCCTTCATGCTGCCAAGTCTTCTCCAGGCTTGCCCTGGGCGGTCTTTCCTGCACCTGGTTCTGGCTACCTAGGTGCCGCTCAGAGCTCAGGCTTTCTCTTGGATCCAGGTTCTGACTGCTAGGTGCCCAAGGATCGGCCCTTATGTGTGATGTTTGGCTCGGGAGCCCAGGGGACCACTTGGCTACTAAGTCCTTTACAAATTGGACTAGAAGCTGCTGTTTCTTCAGCTGCTTGATGGTCTCTCTGAAGCCAATCTCTGCCAGGTAGTCACACAGGCTCGGCACAGTAGACAGTTCCATCAGGGTTTGGTAGATCTTTCTTTGGTCGGTCTCTCTACAAAGGTCATCGAACAGCTTCTGCAGGACAGCTGTCTGAGAGCCTGACTCCATGTCCCCTCACGAGGGCAGGATGGGAGACTCTGGGATCAATGGGCATGCTCGACTCAGCTCCTGTGTCCACCTCTAGGCAGGTGTGTGCTCACCTGAGCAGAGAACACCTACAGACAGTGGCACACAGGCTAATGGTCTTTGCCTCTGCTGGCATCCCTCTTTTATACTTGCAATGGGGCGGGATCCCCACGCCTGGTCTCTAAGCCACGCCCACTGGCCAACCCTCATCTCTTCCTATCTACCTCCAATCCCTAACCTGAGAAAGAAAGAAGGAAGGAAAGAAAGAAGGAAAGAGAAAGAAAGAAAGAAAGAAAGAAAGAAAGAAAGAAAGAAAGAAAGAAAGAAAGAAAGAAAGA
The DNA here is from genome assembly GCF_011762505.2 of Arvicanthis niloticus. NCBI lineage: Eukaryota > Metazoa > Chordata > Mammalia > Rodentia > Muridae > Arvicanthis > Arvicanthis niloticus. The sequence goes on from NC_047673.1 coordinate 45,191,468, forward strand.
AAGAAAAAAAGGAAGGACAGAAGGAAGGAAGGAAGGAAGGAAGGAAGGAAGGAAGGAAGAAAAACAGAAACCAGGATGGAGTCTGCTCATGTCAGACTTTTTCCAGAGTGTAAAATGGTAACACAGCCATGTGACCTAGAGACAAGAAATTTTCCTGTGAAGGCCAAATTGTTGGAAACACCAACTTGCTGCAAGCCTCTCTTGGCTTCGAATTCCTTCCTTCTTCCAACCAGCTCTTTGCCCATGGCTGTCCTCACAGGTGCACATAACTACAGCCCAGCCACACCTTTGTGATTCCAGGCTGGTATTGGGCTTCTCTGTCTCCACTTCCAGGGTTATCTGGAAACCAGAGTTCATTTCCTTTGAATCTGCCTGCCACACTGCATCATTGTCTTTCACTGTTTTGCTCATTATCATCACTGTTTTTCTCCTTTTCCGGTTTCCATCTCTCCATTACAAATTAGAAGTGATTACTCAGTGCTTACTTTATAAATTAGTGGATATGCTGTAGGTTTCCTCAATGCCTTTTGCTGATCTGGTTATGTGACCTTGGTTCCCAAGGACTCTCAAAGTGATGGTCTTAGGGTGGGTGCCAATATGTCTGTGCTCTCACCCTAAGGAGAGATAATATCTTTGGCCCAGTTATTTTTCTCATTTCTATGAGCAAATTTCTGTTTGTGCTCTCTCTGTCCACCTGTGTGTGTGTGTGTGTGTGTGTGTGTGTGTGTGTGTATGTTTGTCTCCTATTCTTCACCACACACATACACATAGCTGTACCACACAACACAACACACACACACACACACACACACACACATAAGCACACTCACACAACCACACAGACAAACACGCAATTGATTTTGGTATTAATTTATTGACTTATTTGTATCCATGTTTATTCCCTCTTAGATTCACTAGCTTAATTGTTAGCATTTGCCTCAAGAGTCTTGATAGAAGTGTGTGCAGAGCCTGACAGCTTGTGCCAGTTCTTTGCTGGGGGTGAGTGGGTATGTCCAATCCATCCATGTCCAGGGGTTGCAGGCCTCTGATTGTGGAGAACATTTGGGGTTCACCTTTTAGAGAAGCGATTGCTGTAGTCCTTCAGTGCTTTGGCCATGAGAGGGGCGGGTCTCTTAGCAGGGGCCTTCTTGCAGTCTCTTGCTACAGAGGGCAGCTGGGGAGCCTTCTGGGTTCTGGGATGGGCAGAAGCCTTAGGAAAGCTGTGTGAATGTGGAGCAAAGGCAGCCCCTCTGGGTCCAGGCTGTCCTTGTTGGTCAGGACCCTTGTGCTGGGTGTGGAAGACCATCTTTGTCTGTCTGGCTTGCAGCCTCTTGTCCAATGTGTTTTGGATGCGGGCTCTGAGTCTTTGCAGCCTCTCCTCTTGGGATTCCTGAAGCTGTAGGTGTGTGGCAGACTCAGGGCTGCTATGGGTTGGCTTGCAGGTCTGGGTCTCAGGCTGGGAGTTTTCATCCAGTTGCTCTGGCTCAGCTTCATCCTTGGGAGCCTGGCCGTGAGCAGCATTCCTGATGCCAAGGCCCTCCTCTGAATGGAGCCTTTGGTGGGATTTCTGCTGGAGATGGGCTGCAGGCCTGCAACCCGAATAGACTTGGGTCTTGTGCTTCTTCCTCAGTGCCCACCAGCAAGTTGAGGAGTCTTGATCCTGCTGAGAGGAAGAGGGATCCAGGACAACATCCGGTGGGAAGCAGGCTTGGCCAGTCGAGGGGGACTCCGGAATGGCACAGTCAGTGATGGGACTCGGCTCCTTGGAGCTTCTAGACTCACCTGGAGGGACCTTGGCAGCTGGCCTCTGCACCCCAGCCAGACTGGGGGATTCCCTCTTCCTCTTGCAGGGAGGCAGGGCCAAAGAAGAAGAAGATGAAGAAGAAGAGCAGTATTCAGCTTGGAGGCAACTCCACAATGAACCATCCCCAGGGGCTTCCTCCTGCTTCCAGTGGTCTGGTGGCTGGCTCTTCCTGTGCCCTCCACACAAAAGCCACTTGGGATTGCCTGTCTCAGAACCTGGCTTTCTGGAGAGGAGGGGCTCGGCTCCTTCATGCTGCCAAGTCTTCTCCAGGCTTGCCCTGGGCGGTCTTTCCTGCACCTGGTTCTGGCTACCTAGATGCCGCTCAGAGCTCAGGCTTTCTCTTGGATCCAGGTTCTGACTGCTAGGTGCCCAAGGATCGGCCCTTATGTGTGATGTTTGGCTCGGGAGCCCAGGGGACCACTTGGCTACTAAGTCCTTTACAAATTGGACTAGAAGCTGCTGTTTCTTCAGCTGCTTGATGGTCTCTCTGAAGCCAATCTCTGCCAGGTAGTCACACAGGCTCGGCACAGTAGACAGTTCCATCAGGGTTTGGTAGATCTTTCTTTGGTCGGTCTCTCTACAAAGGTCATCGAACAGCTTCTGCAGGACAGCTGTCTGAGAGCCTGACTCCATGTCCCCTCACGAGGGCAGGATGGGAGACTCTGGGATCAATGGGCACGCTCGACTCAGCTCCTGTGTCCACCTCTAGGCAGGTGTGTGCTCACCTGAGCAGAGAACACCTACAGACAGTGGCACACAGGCTAATGGTCTTTGCCTCTGCTGGCATCCCTCTTTTATACTTGCAATGGGGCGGGATCCCCATGCCTGGTCTCTAAGCCACGCCCACTGGCCAACCCTCATCTCTTCCTATCTACCTCCAATCCCTAACCTGAGAAAGAAAGAAGGAAGGAAAGAAAGAAGGAAAGAGAAAGAAAGAAAGAAAGAAAGAAAGAAAGAAAGAAAGAAAGAAAGAAAGAAAGAAAAAAAGGAAGGACAGAAGGAAGGAAGGAAGGAAGGAAGGAAGGAAGGAAGGAAAACAGAAACCAGGATGGAGTCTGCTCATGTCAGACTTTTTCCAGAGTGTAAAATGGTAACACAGCCATGTGACCTAGAGACAAGAAATTTTCCTGTGAAGGCCAAATTGTTGGAAACACCAACTTGCTGCAAGCCTCTCTTGGCTTCGAATTCCTTCCTTCTTCCAACCAGCTCTTTGCCCATGGCTGTCCTCACAGGTGCACATAACTACAGCCCAGCCACACCTTTGTGATTCCAGGCTGGTATTGGGCTTCTCTGTCTCCACTTCCAGGGTTATCTGGAAATCAGAGTTCATTTCCTTTGAATCTGCCTGCCACACTGCATCATTGTCTTTCACTGTTTTGCTCATTATCATCACTGTTTTTCTCCTTTTCCGGTTTCCATCTCTCCATTACAAATTAGAAGTGATTACTCAGTGCTTACTTTATAAATTAGTGGATATGCTGTAGGTTTCCTCAATGCCTTTTGCTGATCTGGTCATGTGACCTTGGTTCCCAAGGACTCTCAAAGTGATGGTCTTAGGGTGGGTGCCAATATGTCTGTGCTCTCACCCTAAGGAGAGATAATATCTTTGGCCCAGTTATTTTTCTCATTTCTATGAGCAAATTTCTGTTTGTGCTCTCTCTGTCCACCTGTGTGTGTGTGTGTGTGTGTGTGTGTGTGTATGTTTGTCTCCTATTCTTCACCACACACATACACATAGCTGTACCACACAACACAACACACACACACACACACACACACACACACACACACATAAGCACACTCACACAACCACACAGACAAACACGCAATTGATTTTGGTATTAATTTATTGACTTATTTGTATCCATGTTTATTCCCTCTTAGATTCACTAGCTTAATTGTTAGCATTTGCCTCAAGAGTCTTGATAGAAGTGTGTGCAGAGCCTGACAGCTTGTGCCAGTTCTTTGCTGGGGGTGAGTGGGTATGTCCAATCCATCCATGTCCAGGGGTTGCAGGCCTCTGATTGTGGAGAACATTTGGGGTTCACCTTTTAGAGAAGCGATTGCTGTAGTCCTTCAGTGCTTTGGCCATGAGAGGGGTGGGTCTCTTAGCAGGGGCCTTCTTGCAGTCTCTTGCTACAGAGGGCAGCTGGGGAGCCTTCTGGGTTCTGGGATGGGCAGAAGCCTTAGGAAGGCTGTGTGAATGTGGAGCAAAGGCAGCCCCTCTGGGTCCAGGCTGTCCTTGTTGGTCAGGACCCTTGTGCTGGGTGTGGAAGACCATCTTTGTCTGTCTGGCTTGCAGCCTCTTGTCCAATGTGTTTTGGATGCGGGCTCTGAGTCTTTGCAGCCTCTCCTCTTGGGATTCCTGAAGCTGTAGGTGTGTGGCAGACTCAGGGCTGCTATGGGTTGGCTTGCAGGTCTGGGTCTCAGGCTGGGAGTTTTCATCCAGTTGCTCTGGCTCAGCTTCATCCTTGGGAGCCTGGCCGTGAGCAGCATTCCTGATGCCAAGGCCCTCCTCTAAATGGAGCCTTTGGTGGGATTTCTGCTGGAGATGGGCTGCAGGCCTGCAACCCGAATAGACTTGGGTCTTGTGCTTCTTCCTCAGTGCCCACCAGCAAGTTGAGGAGTCTTGATCCTGCTGAGAGGAAGAGGGATCCAGGACAACATCCGGTGGGAAGCAGGCTTGGCCAGTCGAGGGGGACTCCGGAATGGCACAGTCAGTGATGGGACTCGGCTCCTTGGAGCTTCTAGACTCACCTGGAGGCACCTTGGCAGCTGGCCTCTGCACCCCAGCCAGACTGGGGGATTCCCTCTTCCTCTTGCAGGGAGGCAGGGCCAAAGAAGAAGAAGATGAAGAAGAAGAGCAGTATTCAGCTTGGAGGCAACTCCACAATGAACCATCCCCAGGGGCTTCCTCCTGCTTCCAGTGGTCTGGTGGCTGGCTCTTCCTGTGCCCTCCACACAAAAGCCACTTGGGATTGCCTGTCTCAGAACCTGGCTTTCTGGAGAGGAGGGGCTCGGCTCCTTCATGCTGCCAAGTCTTCTCCAGGCTTGCCCTGGGCGGTCTTTCCTGCACCTGGTTCTGGCTACCTAGATGCCGCTCAGAGCTCAGGCTTTCTCTTGGATCCAGGTTCTGACTGCTAGGTGCCCAAGGATCGGCCCTTATGTGTGATGTTTGGCTCGGGAGCCCAGGGGACCACTTGGCTACTAAGTCCTTTACAAATTGGACTAGAAGCTGCTGTTTCTTCAGCTGCTTGATGGTCTCTCTGAAGCCAATCTCTGCCAGGTAGTCACACAGGCTCGGCACAGTAGACAGTTCCATCAGGGTTTGGTAGATCTTTCTTTGGTCGGTCTCTCTACAAAGGTCATCGAACAGCTTCTGCAGGACAGCTGTCTGAGAGCCTGACTCCATGTCCCCTCACGAGGGCAGGATGGGAGACTCTGGGATCAATGGGCACGCTCGACTCAGCTCCTGTGTCCACCTCTAGGCAGGTGTGTGCTCACCTGAGCAGAGAACACCTACAGACAGTGGCACACAGGCTAATGGTCTTTGCCTCTGCTGGCATCCCTCTTTTATACTTGCAATGGGGCGGGATCCCCACGCCTGGTCTCTAAGCCACGCCCACTGGCCAACCCTCATCTCTTCCTATCTACCTCCAATCCCTAACCTGAGAAAGAAAGAAGGAAGGAAAGAAAGAAGGAAAGAGAAAGAAAGAAAGAAAGAAAGAAAGAAAGAAAGAAAGAAAGAAAGAAAGAAAGAAAGAAAAAAAGGAAGGACAGAAGGAAGGAAGGAAGGAAGGAAGGAAGGAAGGAAGGAAGGAAGGAAGGAAAACAGAAACCAGGATGGAGTCTGCTCATGTCAGACTTTTTCCAGAGTGTAAAATGGTAACACAGCCATGTGACCTAGAGACAAGAAATTTTCCTGTGAAGGCCAAATTTTTGGAAACACCAACTTGCTGCAAGCCTCTCTTGGCTTCGAATTCCTTCCATCTTCCAACCAGCTCTTTGCCCATGGCTGTCCTCACAGGTGCACATAACTACAGCCCAGCCACACCTTTGTGATTCCAGGCTGGTATTGGGCTTCTCTGTCTCCACTTCCAGGGTTATCTGGAAATCAGAGTTCATTTCCTTTGAATCTGCCTGCCACACTGCATCATTGTCTTTCACTGTTTTGCTCATTATCATCACTGTTTTTCTCCTTTTCCGGTTTCCATCTCTCCATTACAAATTAGAAGTGATTACTCAGTGCTTACTTTATAAATTAGTGGATATGCTGTAGGTTTCCTCAATGCCTTTTGCTGATCTGGTCATGTGACCTTGGTTCCCAAGGACTCTCAAAGTGATGGTCTTAGGGTGGGTGCCAATATGTCTGTGCTCTCACCCTAAGGAGAGATAATATCTTTGGCCCAGTTATTTTTCTCATTTCTATGAGCAAATTTCTGTTTGTGCTCTCTCTGTCCACCTGTGTGTGTGTGTGTGTGTGTGTGTGTGTGTGTGTGTATGTTTGTCTCCTATTCTTCACCACACACATACACATAGCTGTACCACACAACACAACACACACACACACACACACACACACACACACACACATAAGCACACTCACACAACCACACAGACAAACACGCAATTGATTTTGGTATTAATTTATTGACTTATTTGTATCCATGTTTATTCCCTCTTAGATTCACTAGCTTAATTGTTAGCATTTGCCTCAAGAGTCTTGATAGAAGTGTGTGCAGAGCCTGACAGCTTGTGCCAGTTCTTTGCTGTGGGGGTGAGTGGGTATGTCCAATCCATCCATGTCCAGGGGTTGCAGGCCTCTGATTGTGGAGAACATTTGGGGTTCACCTTTTAGAGAAGCGATTGCTGTAGTCCTTCAGTGCTTTGGCCATGAGAGGGGCGGGTCTCTTAGCAGGGGCCTTCTTGCAGTCTCTTGCTACAGAGGGCAGCTGGGGAGCCTTCTGGGTTCTGGGATGGGCAGAAGCCTTAGGAAGGCTGTGTGAATGTGGAGCAAAGGCAGCCCCTCTGGGTCCAGGCTGTCCTTGTTGGTCAGGACCCTTGTGCTGGGTGTGGAAGACCATCTTTGTCTGTCTGGCTTGCAGCCTCTTGTCCAATGTGTTTTGGATGCGGGCTCTGAGTCTTTGCAGCCTCTCCTCTTGGGATTCCTGAAGCTGTAGGTGTGTGGCAGACTCAGGGCTGCTATGGGTTGGCTTGCAGGTCTGGGTCTCAGGCTGGGAGTTTTCATCCAGTTGCTCTGGCTCAGCTTCATCCTTGGGAGCCTGGCCGTGAGCAGCATTCCTGATGCCAAGGCCCTCCTCTGAATGGAGCCTTTGGTGGGATTTCTGCTGGAGATGGGCTGCAGGCCTGCAACCCGAATAGACTTGGGTCTTGTGCTTCTTCCTCAGTGCCCACCAGCAAGTTGAGGAGTCTTGATCCTGCTGAGAGGAAGAGGGATCCAGGACAACATCCGGTGGGAAGCAGGCTTGGCCAGTCGAGGGGGACTCCGGAATGGCACAGTCAGTGATGGGACTCGGCTCCTTGGAGCTTCTAGACTCACCTGGAGGGACCTTGGCAGCTGGCCTCTGCACCCCAGCCAGACTGGGGGATTCCCTCTTCCTCTTGCAGGGAGGCAGGGCCAAAGAAGAAGAAGATGAAGAAGAAGAGCAGTATTCAGCTTGGAGGCAACTCCACAATGAACCATCCCCAGGGGCTTCCTCCTGCTTCCAGTGGTCTGGTGGCTGGCTCTTCCTGTGCCCTCCACACAAAAGCCACTTGGGATTGCCTGTCTCAGAACCTGGCTTTCTGGAGAGGAGGGGCTCGGCTCCTTCATGCTGCCAAGTCTTCTCCAGGCTTGCCCTGGGCGGTCTTTCCTGCACCTGGTTCTGGCTACCTAGGTGCCGCTCAGAGCTCAGGCTTTCTCTTGGATCCAGGTTCTGACTGCTAGGTGCCCAAGGATCGGCCCTTATGTGTGATGTTTGGCTCGGGAGCCCAGGGGACCACTTGGCTACTAAGTCCTTTACAAATTGGACTAGAAGCTGCTGTTTCTTCAGCTGCTTGATGGTCTCTCTGAAGCCAATCTCTGCCAGGTAGTCACACAGGCTCGGCACAGTAGACAGTTCCATCAGGGTTTGGTAGATCTTTCTTTGGTCGGTCTCTCTACAAAGGTCATCGAACAGCTTCTGCAGGACAGCTGTCTGAGAGCCTGACTCCATGTCCCCTCACGAGGGCAGGATGGGAGACTCTGGGATCAATGGGCACGCTCGACTCAGCTCCTGTGTCCACCTCTAGGCAGGTGTGTGCTCACCTGAGCAGAGAACACCTACAGACAGTGGCACACAGGCTAATGGTCTTTGCCTCTGCTGGCATCCCTCTTTTATACTTGCAATGGGGCGGGATCCCCATGCCTGGTCTCTAAGCCACGCCCACTGGCCAACCCTCATCTCTTCCTATCTACCTCCAATCCCTAACCTGAGAAAGAAAGAAGGAAGGAAAGAAAGAAGGAAAGAGAAAGAAAGAAAGAAAGAAAGAAAGAAAGAAAGAAAGAAAGAAAGAAAGAAAAAAAGGAAGGACAGAAGGAAGGAAGGAAGGAAGGAAGGAAGGAAGGAAGGAAGGAAGGAAGAAAAACAGAAACCAGGATGGAGTCTGCTCATGTCAGACTTTTTCCAGAGTGTAAAATGGTAACACAGCCATGTGACCTAGAGACAAGAAATTTTCCTGTGAAGGCCAAATTGTTGGAAACACCAACTTGCTGCAAGCCTCTCTTGGCTTCGAATTCCTTCCTTCTTCCAACCAGCTCTTTGCCCATGGCTGTCCTCACAGGTGCACATAACTACAGCCCAGCCACACCTTTGTGATTCCAGGCTGGTATTGGGCTTCTCTGTCTCCACTTCCAGGGTTATCTGGAAATCAGAGTTCATTTCCTTTGAATCTGCCTGCCACACTGCATCATTGTCTTTCACTGTTTTGCTCATTATCATCACTGTTTTTCTCCTTTTCCGGTTTCCATCTCTCCATTACAAATTAGAAGTGATTACTCAGTGCTTACTTTATAAATTAGTGGATATGCTGTAGGTTTCCTCAATGCCTTTTGCTGATCTGGTCATGTGACCTTGGTTCCCAAGGACTCTCAAAGTGATGGTCTTAGGGTGGGTGCCAATATGTCTGTGCTCTCACCCTAAGGAGAGATAATATCTTTGGCCCAGTTATTTTTCTCATTTCTATGAGCAAATTTCTGTTTGTGCTCTCTCTGTCCACCTGTGTGTGTGTGTGTGTGTGTGTGTGTGTGTATGTTTGTCTCCTATTCTTCACCACACACATACACATAGCTGTACCACACAACACAACACACACACACACACACACACACACACACACACACACACATAAGCACACTCACACAACCACACAGACAAACACGCAATTGATTTTGGTATTAATTTATTGACTTATTTGTATCCATGTTTATTCCCTCTTAGATTCACTAGCTTAATTGTTAGCATTTGCCTCAAGAGTCTTGATAGAAGTGTGTGCAGAGCCTGACAGCTTGTGCCAGTTCTTTGCTGGGGGTGAGTGGGTATGTCCAATCCATCCATGTCCAGGGGTTGCAGGCCTCTGATTGTGGAGAACATTTGGGGTTCACCTTTTAGAGAAGCGATTGCTGTAGTCCTTCAGTGCTTTGGCCATGAGAGGGGTGGGTCTCTTAGCAGGGGCCTTCTTGCAGTCTCTTGCTACAGAGGGCAGCTGGGGAGCCTTCTGGGTTCTGGGATGGGCAGAAGCCTTAGGAAGGCTGTGTGAATGTGGAGCAAAGGCAGCCCCTCTGGGTCCAGGCTGTCCTTGTTGGTCAGGACCCTTGTGCTGGGTGTGGAAGACCATCTTTGTCTGTCTGGCTTGCAGCCTCTTGTCCAATGTGTTTTGGATGCGGGCTCTGAGTCTTTGCAGCCTCTCCTCTTGGGATTCCTGAAGCTGTAGGTGTGTGGCAGACTCAGGGCTGCTATGGGTTGGCTTGCAGGTCTGGGTCTCAGGCTGGGAGTTTTCATCCAGTTGCTCTGGCTCAGCTTCATCCTTGGGAGCCTGGCCGTGAGCAGCATTCCTGATGCCAAGGCCCTCCTCTAAATGGAGCCTTTGGTGGGATTTCTGCTGGAGATGGGCTGCAGGCCTGCAACCCGAATAGACTTGGGTCTTGTGCTTCTTCCTCAGTGCCCACCAGCAAGTTGAGGAGTCTTGATCCTGCTGAGAGGAAGAGGGATCCAGGACAACATCCGGTGGGAAGCAGGCTTGGCCAGTCGAGGGGGACTCCGGAATGGCACAGTCAGTGATGGGACTCGGCTCCTTGGAGCTTCTAGACTCACCTGGAGGCACCTTGGCAGCTGGCCTCTGCACCCCAGCCAGACTGGGGGATTCCCTCTTCCTCTTGCAGGGAGGCAGGGCCAAAGAAGAAGAAGATGAAGAAGAAGAGCAGTATTCAGCTTGGAGGCAACTCCACAATGAACCATCCCCAGGGGCTTCCTCCTGCTTCCAGTGGTCTGGTGGCTGGCTCTTCCTGTGCCCTCCACACAAAAGCCACTTGGGATTGCCTGTCTCAGAACCTGGCTTTCTGGAGAGGAGGGGCTCGGCTCCTTCATGCTGCCAAGTCTTCTCCAGGCTTGCCCTGGGCGGTCTTTCCTGCACCTGGTTCTGGCTACCTAGATGCCGCTCAGAGCTCAGGCTTTCTCTTGGATCCAGGTTCTGACTGCTAGGTGCCCAAGGATCGGCCCTTATGTGTGATGTTTGGCTCGGGAGCCCAGGGGACCACTTGGCTACTAAGTCCTTTACAAATTGGACTAGAAGCTGCTGTTTCTTCAGCTGCTTGATGGTCTCTCTGAAGCCAATCTCTGCCAGGTAGTCACACAGGCTCGGCACAGTAGACAGTTCCATCAGGGTTTGGTAGATCTTTCTTTGGTCGGTCTCTCTACAAAGGTCATCGAACAGCTTCTGCAGGACAGCTGTCTGAGAGCCTGACTCCATGTCCCCTCACGAGGGCAGGATGGGAGACTCTGGGATCAATGGGCACGCTCGACTCAGCTCCTGTGTCCACCTCTAGGCAGGTGTGTGCTCACCTGAGCAGAGAACACCTACAGACAGTGGCACACAGGCTAATGGTCTTTGCCTCTGCTGGCATCCCTCTTTTATACTTGCAATGGGGCGGGATCCCCACGCCTGGTCTCTAAGCCACGCCCACTGGCCAACCCTCATCTCTTCCTATCTACCTCCAATCCCTAACCTGAGAAAGAAAGAAGGAAGGAAAGAAAGAAGGAAAGAGAAAGAAAGAAAGAAAGAAAGAAAGAAAGAAAGAAAGAAAGAAAGAAAGAAAGAAAGAAAAAAAGGAAGGACAGAAGGAAGGAAGGAAGGAAGGAAGGAAGGAAGGAAGGAAGGAAGGAAGGAAGAAAAACAGAAACCAGGATGGAGTCTGCTCATGTCAGACTTTTTCCAGAGTGTAAAATGGTAACACAGCCATGTGACCTAGAGACAAGAAATTTTCCTGTGAAGGCCAAATTGTTGGAAACACCAACTTGCTGCAAGCCTCTCTTGGCTTCGAATTCCTTCCTTCTTCCAACCAGCTCTTTGCCCATGGCTGTCCTCACAGGTGCACATAACTACAGCCCAGCCACACCTTTGTGATTCCAGGCTGGTATTGGGCTTCTCTGTCTCCACTTCCAGGGTTATCTGGAAATCAGAGTTCATTTCCTTTGAATCTGCCTGCCACACTGCATCATTGTCTTTCACTGTTTTGCTCATTATCATCACTGTTTTTCTCCTTTCCGGTTTCCATCTCTCCATTACAAATTAGAAGTGATTACTCAGTGCTTACTTTATAAATTAGTGGATATGCTGTAGGTTTCCTCAATGCCTTTTGCTGATCTGGTCATGTGACCTTGGTTCCCAAGGACTCTCAAAGTGATGGTCTTAGGGTGGGTGCCAATATGTCTGTGCTCTCACCCTAAGGAGAGATAATATCTTTGGCCCAGTTATTTTTCTCATTTCTATGAGCAAATTTCTGTTTGTGCTCTCTCTGTCCACCTGTGTGTGTGTGTGTGTGTGTGTGTGTGTGTGTGTATGTTTGTCTCCTATTCTTCACCACACACATACACATAGCTGTACCACACAACACAACACACACACACACACACACACACACACACACACATAAGCACACTCACACAACCACACAGACAAACACGCAATTGATTTTGGTATTAATTTATTGACTTATTTGTATCCATGTTTATTCCCTCTTAGATTCACTAGCTTAATTGTTAGCATTTGCCTCAAGAGTCTTGATAGAAGTGTGTGCAGAGCCTGACAGCTTGTGCCAGTTCTTTGCTGTGGGGGTGAGTGGGTATGTCCAATCCATCCATGTCCAGGGGTTGCAGGCCTCTGATTGTGGAGAACATTTGGGGTTCACCTTTTAGAGAAGCGATTGCTGTAGTCCTTCAGTGCTTTGGCCATGAGAGGGGCGGGTCTCTTAGCAGGGGCCTTCTTGCAGTCTCTTGCTACAGAGGGCAGCTGGGGAGCCTTCTGGGTTCTGGGATGGGCAGAAAGCCTTAGGAAGGCTGTGTGAATGTGGAGCAAAGGCAGCCCCTCTGGGTCCAGGCTGTCCTTGTTGGTCAGGACCCTTGTGCTGGGTGTGGAAGACCATCTTTGTCTGTCTGGCTTGCAGCCTCTTGTCCAATGTGTTTTGGATGCGGGCTCTGAGTCTTTGCAGCCTCTCCTCTTGGGATTCCTGAAGCTGTAGGTGTGTGGCAGACTCAGGGCTGCTATGGGTTGGCTTGCAGGTCTGGGTCTCAGGCTGGGAGTTTTCATCCAGTTGCTCTGGCTCAGCTTCATCCTTGGGAGCCTGGCCGTGAGCAGCATTCCTGATGCCAAGGCCCTCCTCTGAATGGAGCCTTTGGTGGGATTTCTGCTGGAGATGGGCTGCAGGCCTGCAACCCGAATAGACTTGGGTCTTGTGCTTCTTCCTCAGTGCCCACCAGCAAGTTGAGGAGTCTTGATCCTGCTGAGAGGAAGAGGGATCCAGGACAACATCCGGTGGGAAGCAGGCTTGGCCAGTCGAGGGGGACTCCGGAATGGCACAGTCAGTGATGGGACTCGGCTCCTTGGAGCTTCTAGACTCACCTGGAGGGACCTTGGCAGCTGGCCTCTGCACCCCAGCCAGACTGGGGGATTCCCTCTTCCTCTTGCAGGGAGGCAGGGCCAAAGAAGAAGAAGATGAAGAAGAAGAGCAGTATTCAGCTTGGAGGCAACTCCACAATGAACCATCCCCAGGGGCTTCCTCCTGCTTCCAGTGGTCTGGTGGCTGGCTCTTCCTGTGCCCTCCACACAAAAGCCACTTGGGATTGCCTGTCTCAGAACCTGGCTTTCTGGAGAGGAGGGGCTCGGCTCCTTCATGCTGCCAAGTCTTCTCCAGGCTTGCCCTGGGCGGTCTTTCCTGCACCTGGTTCTGGCTACCTAGGTGCCGCTCAGAGCTCAGGCTTTCTCTTGGATCCAGGTTCTGACTGCTAGGTGCCCAAGGATCGGCCCTTATGTGTGATGTTTGGCTCGGGAGCCCAGGGGACCACTTGGCTACTAAGTCCTTTACAAATTGGACTAGAAGCTGCTGTTTCTTCAGCTGCTTGATGGTCTCTCTGAAGCCAATCTCTGCCAGGTAGTCACACAGGCTCGGCACAGTAGACAGTTCCATCAGGGTTTGGTAGATCTTTCTTTGGTCGGTCTCTCTACAAAGGTCATCGAACAGCTTCTGCAGGACAGCTGTCTGAGAGCCTGACTCCATGTCCCCTCACGAGGGCAGGATGGGAGACTCTGGGATCAATGGGCACGCTCGACTCAGCTCCTGTGTCCACCTCTAGGCAGGTGTGTGCTCACCTGAGCAGAGAACACCTACAGACAGTGGCACACAGGCTAATGGTCTTTGCCTCTGCTGGCATCCCTCTTTTATACTTGCAATGGGGCGGGATCCCCACGCCTGGTCTCTAAGCCACGCCCACTGGCCAACCCTCATCTCTTCCTATCTACCTCCAATCCCTAACCTGAGAAAGAAAGAAGGAAGGAAAGAAAGAAGGAAAGAGAAAGAAAGAAAGAAAGAAAGAAAGAAAGAAAGAAAGAAAGAAAGAAAGAAAGAAAGAAAAAAAGGAAGGACAGAAGGAAGGAAGGAAGGAAGGAAGGAAGGAAGGAAGGAAGGAAGAAAAACAGAAACCAGGATGGAGTCTGCTCATGTCAGACTTTTTCCAGAGTGTAAAATGGTAACACAGCCATGTGACCTAGAGACAAGAAATTTTCCTGTGAAGGCCAAATTGTTGGAAACACCAACTTGCTGCAAGCCTCTCTTGGCTTCGAATTCCTTCCTTCTTCCAACCAGCTCTTTGCCCATGGCTGTCCTCACAGGTGCACATAACTACAGCCCAGCCACACCTTTGTGATTCCAGGCTGGTATTGCGCTTCTCTGTCTCCACTTCCAGGGTTATCTGGAAATCAGAGTTCATTTCCTTTGAATCTGCCTGCCACACTGCATCATTGTCTTTCACTGTTTTGCTCATTATCATCACTGTTTTTCTCCATTTTCCGGTTTCCATCTCTCCATTACAAATTAGAAGTGATTACTCAGTGCTTACTTTATAAATTAGTGGATATGCTGTAGGTTTCCTCAATGCCTTTTGCTGATCTGGTCATGTGACCTTGGTTCCCAAGGACTCTCAAAGTGATGGTCTTAGGGTGGGTGCCAATATGTCTGTGCTCTCACCCTAAGGAGAGATAATATCTTTGGCCCAGTTATTTTTCTCATTTCTATGAGCAAATTTCTGTTTGTGCTCTCTCTGTCCACCTGTGTGTGTGTGTGTGTGTGTGTGTGTGTGTGTGTGTGTGTATGTTTGTCTCCTATTCTTCACCACACACATACACATAGCTGTACCACACAACACAACACACACACACACACACACACACACACACACACACACACACATAAGCACACTCACACAACCACACAGACAAACACGCAATTGATTTTGGTATTAATTTATTGACTTATTTGTATCCATGTTTATTCCCTCTTAGATTCACTAGCTTAATTGTTAGCATTTGCCTCAAGAGTCTTGATAGAAGTGTGTGCAGAGCCTGACAGCTTGTGCCAGTTCTTTGCTGTGGGGTGAGTGGGTATGTCCAATCCATCCATGTCCAGGGGTTGCAGGCCTCTGATTGTGGAGAACATTTGGGGTTCACCTTTTAGAGAAGCGATTGCTGTAGTCCTTCAGTGCTTTGGCCATGAGAGGGGCGGGTCTCTTAGCAGGGGCCTTCTTGCAGTCTCTTGCTACAGAGGGCAGCTGGGGAGCCTTCTGGGTTCTGGGATGGGCAGAAGCCTTAGGAAGGCTGTGTGAATGTGGAGCAAAGGCAGCCCCTCTGGGTCCAGGCTGTCCTTGTTGGTCAGGACCCTTGTGCTGGGTGTGGAAGACCATCTTTGTCTGTCTGGCTTGCAGCCTCTTGTCCAATGTGTTTTGGATGCGGGCTCTGAGTCTTTGCAGCCTCTCCTCTTGGGATTCCTGAAGCTGTAGGTGTGTGGCAGACTCAGGGCTGCTATGGGTTGGCTTGCAGGTCTGGGTCTCAGGCTGGGAGTTTTCATCCAGTTGCTCTGGCTCAGCTTCATCCTTGGGAGCCTGGCCGTGAGCAGCATTCCTGATGCCAAGGCCCTCCTCTGAATGGAGCCTTTGGTGGGATTTCTGCTGGAGATGGGCTGCAGGCCTGCAACCCGAATAGACTTGGGTCTTGTGCTTCTTCCTCAGTGCCCACCAGCAAGTTGAGGAGTCTTGATCCTGCTGAGAGGAAGAGGGATCCAGGACAACATCCGGTGGGAAGCAGGCTTGGCCAGTCGAGGGGGACTCCGGAATGGCACAGTCAGTGATGGGACTCGGCTCCTTGGAGCTTCTAGACTCACCTGGAGGGACCTTGGCAGCTGGCCTCTGCACCCCAGCCAGACTGGGGGATTCCCTCTTCCTCTTGCAGGGAGGCAGGGCCAAAGAAGAAGAAGATGAAGAAGAAGAGCAGTATTCAGCTTGGAGGCAACTCCACAATGAACCATCCCCAGGGGCTTCCTCCTGCTTCCAGTGGTCTGGTGGCTGGCTCTTCCTGTGCCCTCCACACAAAAGCCACTTGGGATTGCCTGTCTCAGAACCTGGCTTTCTGGAGAGGAGGGGCTCGGCTCCTTCATGCTGCCAAGTCTTCTCCAGGCTTGCCCTGGGCGGTCTTTCCTGCACCTGGTTCTGGCTACCTAGGTGCCGCTCAGAGCTCAGGCTTTCTCTTGGATCCAGGTTCTGACTGCTAGGTGCCCAAGGATCGGCCCTTATGTGTGATGTTTGGCTCGGGAGCCCAGGGGACCACTTGGCTACTAAGTCCTTTACAAATTGGACTAGAAGCTGCTGTTTCTTCAGCTGCTTGATGGTCTCTCTGAAGCCAATCTCTGCCAGGTAGTCACACAGGCTCGGCACAGTAGACAGTTCCATCAGGGTTTGGTAGATCTTTCTTTGGTCGGTCTCTCTACAAAGGTCATCGAACAGCTTCTGCAGGACAGCTGTCTGAGAGCCTGACTCCATGTCCCCTCACGAGGGCAGGATGGGAGACTCTGGGATCAATGGGCACGCTCGACTCAGCTCCTGTGTCCACCTCTAGGCAGGTGTGTGCTCACCTGAGCAGAGAACACCTACAGACAGTGGCACACAGGCTAATGGTCTTTGCCTCTGCTGGCATCCCTCTTTTATACTTGCAATGGGGCGGGATCCCCATGCCTGGTCTCTAAGCCACGCCCACTGGCCAACCCTCATCTCTTCCTATCTACCTCCAATCCCTAACCTGAGAAAGAAAGAAGGAAGGAAAGAAAGAAGGAAAGAGAAAGAAAGAAAGAAAGAAAGAAAGAAAGAAAGAAAGAAAGAAAGAAAAAAAGGAAGGACAGAAGGAAGGAAGGAAGGAAGGAAGGAAGGAAGGAAGGAAGGAAGGAAGGAAGGAAGAAAAACAGAAACCAGGATGGAGTCTGCTCATGTCAGACTTTTTCCAGAGTGTAAAATGGTAACACAGCCATGTGACCTAGAGACAAGAAATTTTCCTGTGAAGGCCAAATTGTTGGAAACACCAACTTGCTGCAAGCCTCTCTTGGCTTCGAATTCCTTCCTTCTTCCAACCAGCTCTTTGCCCATGGCTGTCCTCACAGGTGCACATAACTACAGCCCAGCCACACCTTTGTGATTCCAGGCTGGTATTGGGCTTCTCTGTCTCCACTTCCAGGGTTATCTGGAAATCAGAGTTCATTTCCTTTGAATCTGCCTGCCACACTGCATCATTGTCTTTCACTGTTTTGCTCATTATCATCACTGTTTTTCTCCATTTCCGGTTTCCATCTCTCCATTACAAATTAGAAGTGATTACTCAGTGCTTACTTTATAAATTAGTGGATATGCTGTAGGTTTCCTCAATGCCTTTTGCTGATCTGGTCATGTGACCTTGGTTCCCAAGGACTCTCAAAGTGATGGTCTTAGGGTGGGTGCCAATATGTCTGTGCTCTCACCCTAAGGAGAGATAATATCTTTGGCCCAGTTATTTTTCTCATTTCTATGAGCAAATTTCTGTTTGTGCTCTCTCTGTCCACCTGTGTGTGTGTGTGTGTGTGTGTGTGTGTGTGTGTGTATGTTTGTCTCCTATTCTTCACCACACACATACACATAGCTGTACCACACAACACAACACACACACACACACACACACACACACACACACACACACATAAGCACACTCACACAACCACACAGACAAACACGCAATTGATTTTGGTATTAATTTATTGACTTATTTGTATCCATGTTTATTCCCTCTTAGATTCACTAGCTTAATTGTTAGCATTTGCCTCAAGAGTCTTGATAGAAGTGTGTGCAGAGCCTGACAGCTTGTTCCAGTTCTTTGCTGGGGGTGAGTGGGTATGTCCAATCCATCCATGTCCAGGGGTTGCAGGCCTCTGATTGTGGAGAACATTTGGGGTTCACCTTTTAGAGAAGCGATTGCTGTAGTCCTTCAGTGCTTTGGCCATGAGAGGGGCGGGTCTCTTAGCAGGGGCCTTCTTGCAGTCTCTTGCTACAGAGGGCAGCTGGGGAGCCTTCTGGGTTCTGGGATGGGCAGAAGCCTTAGGAAGGCTGTGTGAATGTGGAGCAAAGGCAGCCCCTCTGGGTCCAGGCTGTCCTTGTTGGTCAGGACCCTTGTGCTGGGTGTGGAAGACCATCTTTGTCTGTCTGGCTTGCAGCCTCTTGTCCAATGTGTTTTGGATGCGGGCTCTGAGTCTTTGCAGCCTCTCCTCTTGGGATTCCTGAAGCTGTAGGTGTGTGGCAGACTCAGGGCTGCTATGGGTTGGCTTGCAGGTCTGGGTCTCAGGCTGGGAGTTTTCATCCAGTTGCTCTGGCTCAGCTTCATCCTTGGGAGCCTGGCCGTGAGCAGCATTCCTGATGCCAAGGCCCTCCTCTGAATGGAGCCTTTGGTGGGATTTCTGCTGGAGATGGGCTGCAGGCCTGCAACCCGAATAGACTTGGGTCTTGTGCTTCTTCCTCAGTGCCCACCAGCAAGTTGAGGAGTCTTGATCCTGCTGAGAGGAAGAGGGATCCAGGACAACATCCGGTGGGAAGCAGGCTTGGCCAGTCGAGGGGGACTCCGGAATGGCACAGTCAGTGATGGGACTCGGCTCCTTGGAGCTTCTAGACTCACCTGGAGGGACCTTGGCAGCTGGCCTCTGCACCCCAGCCAGACTGGGGGATTCCCTCTTCCTCTTGCAGGGAGGCAGGGCCAAAGAAGAAGAAGATGAAGAAGAAGAGCAGTATTCAGCTTGGAGGCAACTCCACAATGAACCATCCCCAGGGGCTTCCTCCTGCTTCCAGTGGTCTGGTGGCTGGCTCTTCCTGTGCCCTCCACACAAAAGCCACTTGGGATTGCCTGTCTCAGAACCTGGCTTTCTGGAGAGGAGGGGCTCGGCTCCTTCATGCTGCCAAGTCTTCTCCAGGCTTGCCCTGGGCGGTCTTTCCTGCACCTGGTTCTGGCTACCTAGGTGCCGCTCAGAGCTCAGGCTTTCTCTTGGATCCAGGTTCTGACTGCTAGGTGCCCAAGGATCGGCCCTTATGTGTGATGTTTGGCTCGGGAGCCCAGGGGACCACTTGGCTACTAAGTCCTTTACAAATTGGACTAGAAGCTGCTGTTTCTTCAGCTGCTTGATGGTCTCTCTGAAGCCAATCTCTGCCAGGTAGTCACACAGGCTCGGCACAGTAGACAGTTCCATCAGGGTTTGGTAGATCTTTCTTTGGTCGGTCTCTCTACAAAGGTCATCGAACAGCTTCTGCAGGACAGCTGTCTGAGAGCCTGACTCCATGTCCCCTCACGAGGGCAGGATGGGAGACTCTGGGATCAATGGGCACGCTCGACTCAGCTCCTGTGTCCACCTCTAGGCAGGTGTGTGCTCACCTGAGCAGAGAACACCTACAGACAGTGGCACACAGGCTAATGGTCTTTGCCTCTGCTGGCATCCCTCTTTTATACTTGCAATGGGGCGGGATCCCCACGCCTGGTCTCTAAGCCACGCCCACTGGCCAACCCTCATCTCTTCCTATCTACCTCCAATCCCTAACCTGAGAAAGAAAGAAGGAAGGAAAGAAAGAAGGAAAGAGAAAGAAAGAAAGAAAGAAAGAAAGAAAGAAAGAAAGAAAGAAAGAAGAAAGAAAGAAAGAAAAAAAGGAAGGACAGAAGGAAGGAAGGAAGGAAGGAAGGAAGGAAGGAAGAAAAACAGAAACCAGGATGGAGTCTGCTCATGTCAGACTTTTTCCAGAGTGTAAAATGGTAACACAGCCATGTGACCTAGAGACAAGAAATTTTCCTGTGAAGGCCAAATTGTTGGAAACACCAACTTGCTGCAAGCCTCTCTTGGCTTCGAATTCCTTCCTTCTTCCAACCAGCTCTTTGCCCATGGCTGTCCTCACAGGTGCACATAACTACAGCCCAGCCACACCTTTGTGATTCCAGGCTGGTATTGCGCTTCTCTGTCTCCACTTCCAGGGTTATCTGGAAATCAGAGTTCATTTCCTTTGAATCTGCCTGCCACACTGCATCATTGTCTTTCACTGTTTTGCTCATTATCATCACTGTTTTTCTCCATTTCCGGTTTCCATCTCTCCATTACAAATTAGAAGTGATTACTCAGTGCTTACTTTATAAATTAGTGGATATGCTGTAGGTTTCCTCAATGCCTTTTGCTGATCTGGTCATGTGACCTTGGTTCCCAAGGACTCTCAAAGTGATGGTCTTAGGGTGGGTGCCAATATGTCTGTGCTCTCACCCTAAGGAGAGATAATATCTTTGGCCCAGTTATTTTTCTCATTTCTATGAGCAAATTTCTGTTTGTGCTCTCTCTGTCCACCTGTGTGTGTGTGTGTGTGTGTGTGTGTGTGTGTGTGTGTATGTTTGTCTCCTATTCTTCACCACACACATACACATAGCTGTACCACACAACACAACACACACACACACACACACACACACACACACACACACACACATAAGCACACTCACACAACCACACAGACAAACACGCAATTGATTTTGGTATTAATTTATTGACTTATTTGTATCCATGTTTATTCCCTCTTAGATTCACTAGCTTAATTGTTAGCATTTGCCTCAAGAGTCTTGATAGAAGTGTGTGCAGAGCCTGACAGCTTGTGCCAGTTCTTTGCTGTGGGGGTGAGTGGGTATGTCCAATCCATCCATGTCCAGGGGTTGCAGGCCTCTGATTGTGGAGAACATTTGGGGTTCACCTTTTAGAGAAGCGATTGCTGTAGTCCTTCAGTGCTTTGGCCATGAGAGGGGCGGGTCTCTTAGCAGGGGCCTTCTTGCAGTCTCTTGCTACAGAGGGCAGCTGGGGAGCCTTCTGGGTTCTGGGATGGGCAGAAGCCTTAGGAAGGCTGTGTGAATGTGGAGCAAAGGCAGCCCCTCTGGGTCCAGGCTGTCCTTGTTGGTCAGGACCCTTGTGCTGGGTGTGGAAGACCATCTTTGTCTGTCTGGCTTGCAGCCTCTTGTCCAATGTGTTTTGGATGCGGGCTCTGAGTCTTTGCAGCCTCTCCTCTTGGGATTCCTGAAGCTGTAGGTGTGTGGCAGACTCAGGGCTGCTATGGGTTGGCTTGCAGGTCTGGGTCTCAGGCTGGGAGTTTTCATCCAGTTGCTCTGGCTCAGCTTCATCCTTGGGAGCCTGGCCGTGAGCAGCATTCCTGATGCCAAGGCCCTCCTCTGAATGGAGCCTTTGGTGGGATTTCTGCTGGAGATGGGCTGCAGGCCTGCAACCCGAATAGACTTGGGTCTTGTGCTTCTTCCTCAGTGCCCACCAGCAAGTTGAGGAGTCTTGATCCTGCTGAGAGGAAGAGGGATCCAGGACAACATCCGGTGGGAAGCAGGCTTGGCCAGTCGAGGGGGACTCCGGAATGGCACAGTCAGTGATGGGACTCGGCTCCTTGGAGCTTCTAGACTCACCTGGAGGGACCTTGGCAGCTGGCCTCTGCACCCCAGCCAGACTGGGGGATTCCCTCTTCCTCTTGCAGGGAGGCAGGGCCAAAGAAGAAGAAGATGAAGAAGAAGAGCAGTATTCAGCTTGGAGGCAACTCCACAATGAACCATCCCCAGGGGCTTCCTCCTGCTTCCAGTGGTCTGGTGGCTGGCTCTTCCTGTGCCCTCCACACAAAAGCCACTTGGGATTGCCTGTCTCAGAACCTGGCTTTCTGGAGAGGAGGGGCTCGGCTCCTTCATGCTGCCAAGTCTTCTCCAGGCTTGCCCTGGGCGGTCTTTCCTGCACCTGGTTCTGGCTACCTAGGTGCCGCTCAGAGCTCAGGCTTTCTCTTGGATCCAGGTTCTGACTGCTAGGTGCCCAAGGATCGGCCCTTATGTGTGATGTTTGGCTCGGGAGCCCAGGGGACCACTTGGCTACTAAGTCCTTTACAAATTGGACTAGAAGCTGCTGTTTCTTCAGCTGCTTGATGGTCTCTCTGAAGCCAATCTCTGCCAGGTAGTCACACAGGCTCGGCACAGTAGACAGTTCCATCAGGGTTTGGTAGATCTTTCTTTGGTCGGTCTCTCTACAAAGGTCATCGAACAGCTTCTGCAGGACAGCTGTCTGAGAGCCTGACTCCATGTCCCCTCACGAGGGCAGGATGGGAGACTCTGGGATCAATGGGCACGCTCGACTCAGCTCCTGTGTCCACCTCTAGGCAGGTGTGTGCTCACCTGAGCAGAGAACACCTACAGACAGTGGCACACAGGCTAATGGTCTTTGCCTCTGCTGGCATCCCTCTTTTATACTTGCAATGGGGCGGGATCCCCACGCCTGGTCTCTAAGCCACGCCCACTGGCCAACCCTCATCTCTTCCTATCTACCTCCAATCCCTAACCTGAGAAAGAAAGAAGGAAGGAAAGAAAGAAGGAAAGAGAAAGAAAGAAAGAAAGAAAGAAAGAAAGAAAGAAAGAAAGAAAGAAAGAAAGAAAAAAAGGAAGGACAGAAGGAAGGAAGGAAGGAAGGAAGGAAGGAAGGAAGGAAGGAAGAAAAACAGAAACCAGGATGGAGTCTGCTCATGTCAGACTTTTTCCAGAGTGTAAAATGGTAACACAGCCATGTGACCTAGAGACAAGAAATTTTCCTGTGAAGGCCAAATTGTTGGAAACACCAACTTGCTGCAAGCCTCTCTTGGCTTCGAATTCCTTCCTTCTTCCAACCAGCTCTTTGCCCATGGCTGTCCTCACAGGTGCACATAACTACAGCCCAGCCACACCTTTGTGATTCCAGGCTGGTATTGGGCTTCTCTGTCTCCACTTCCAGGGTTATCTGGAAATCAGAGTTCATTTCCTTTGAATCTGCCTGCCACACTGCATCATTGTCTTTCACTGTTTTGCTCATTATCATCACTGTTTTTCTCCATTTCCGGTTTCCATCTCTCCATTACAAATTAGAAGTGATTACTCAGTGCTTACTTTATAAATTAGTGGATATGCTGTAGGTTTCCTCAATGCCTTTTGCTGATCTGGTCATGTGACCTTGGTTCCCAAGGACTCTCAAAGTGATGGTCTTAGGGTGGGTGCCAATATGTCTGTGCTCTCACCCTAAGGAGAGATAATATCTTTGGCCCAGTTATTTTTCTCATTTCTATGAGCAAATTTCTGTTTGTGCTCTCTCTGTCCACCTGTGTGTGTGTGTGTGTGTGTGTGTGTGTGTGTGTGTGTATGTTTGTCTCCTATTCTTCACCACACACATACACATAGCTGTACCACACAACACAACACACACACACACACACACACACACACACACACACACACATAAGCACACTCACACAACCACACAGACAAACACGCAATTGATTTTGGTATTAATTTATTGACTTATTTGTATCCATGTTTATTCCCTCTTAGATTCACTAGCTTAATTGTTAGCATTTGCCTCAAGAGTCTTGATAGAAGTGTGTGCAGAGCCTGACAGCTTGTGCCAGTTCTTTGCTGTGGGGGTGAGTGGGTATGTCCAATCCATCCATGTCCAGGGGTTGCAGGCCTCTGATTGTGGAGAACATTTGGGGTTCACCTTTTAGAGAAGCGATTGCTGTAGTCCTTCAGTGCTTTGGCCATGAGAGGGGCGGGTCTCTTAGCAGGGGCCTTCTTGCAGTCTCTTGCTACAGAGGGCAGCTGGGGAGCCTTCTGGGTTCTGGGATGGGCAGAAGCCTTAGGAAGGCTGTGTGAATGTGGAGCAAAGGCAGCCCCTCTGGGTCCAGGCTGTCCTTGTTGGTCAGGACCCTTGTGCTGGGTGTGGAAGACCATCTTTGTCTGTCTGGCTTGCAGCCTCTTGTCCAATGTGTTTTGGATGCGGGCTCTGAGTCTTTGCAGCCTCTCCTCTTGGGATTCCTGAAGCTGTAGGTGTGTGGCAGACTCAGGGCTGCTATGGGTTGGCTTGCAGGTCTGGGTCTCAGGCTGGGAGTTTTCATCCAGTTGCTCTGGCTCAGCTTCATCCTTGGGAGCCTGGCCGTGAGCAGCATTCCTGATGCCAAGGCCCTCCTCTGAATGGAGCCTTTGGTGGGATTTCTGCTGGAGATGGGCTGCAGGCCTGCAACCCGAATAGACTTGGGTCTTGTGCTTCTTCCTCAGTGCCCACCAGCAAGTTGAGGAGTCTTGATCCTGCTGAGAGGAAGAGGGATCCAGGACAACATCCGGTGGGAAGCAGGCTTGGCCAGTCGAGGGGGACTCCGGAATGGCACAGTCAGTGATGGGACTCGGCTCCTTGGAGCTTCTAGACTCACCTGGAGGGACCTTGGCAGCTGGCCTCTGCACCCCAGCCAGACTGGGGGATTCCCTCTTCCTCTTGCAGGGAGGCAGGGCCAAAGAAGAAGAAGATGAAGAAGAAGAGCAGTATTCAGCTTGGAGGCAACTCCACAATGAACCATCCCCAGGGGCTTCCTCCTGCTTCCAGTGGTCTGGTGGCTGGCTCTTCCTGTGCCCTCCACACAAAAGCCACTTGGGATTGCCTGTCTCAGAACCTGGCTTTCTGGAGAGGAGGGGCTCGGCTCCTTCATGCTGCCAAGTCTTCTCCAGGCTTGCCCTGGGCGGTCTTTCCTGCACCTGGTTCTGGCTACCTAGGTGCCGCTCAGAGCTCAGGCTTTCTCTTGGATCCAGGTTCTGACTGCTAGGTGCCCAAGGATCGGCCCTTATGTGTGATGTTTGGCTCGGGAGCCCAGGGGACCACTTGGCTACTAAGTCCTTTACAAATTGGACTAGAAGCTGCTGTTTCTTCAGCTGCTTGATGGTCTCTCTGAAGCCAATCTCTGCCAGGTAGTCACACAGGCTCGGCACAGTAGACAGTTCCATCAGGGTTTGGTAGATCTTTCTTTGGTCGGTCTCTCTACAAAGGTCATCGAACAGCTTCTGCAGGACAGCTGTCTGAGAGCCTGACTCCATGTCCCCTCACGAGGGCAGGATGGGAGACTCTGGGATCAATGGGCACGCTCGACTCAGCTCCTGTGTCCACCTCTAGGCAGGTGTGTGCTCACCTGAGCAGAGAACACCTACAGACAGTGGCACACAGGCTAATGGTCTTTGCCTCTGCTGGCATCCCTCTTTTATACTTGCAATGGGGCGGGATCCCCACGCCTGGTCTCTAAGCCACGCCCACTGGCCAACCCTCATCTCTTCCTATCTACCTCCAATCCCTAACCTGAGAAAGAAAGAAGGAAGGAAAGAAAGAAGGAAAGAGAAAGAAAGAAAGAAAGAAAGAAAGAAAGAAAGAAAGAAAGAAAGAAAGAAAAAAAGGAAGGACAGAAGGAAGGAAGGAAGGAAGGAAGGAAGGAAGGAAGAAAAACAGAAACCAGGATGGAGTCTGCTCATGTCAGACTTTTTCCAGAGTGTAAAATGGTAACACAGCCATGTGACCTAGAGACAAGAAATTTTCCTGTGAAGGCCAAATTGTTGGAAACACCAACTTGCTGCAAGCCTCTCTTGGCTTCGAATTCCTTCCTTCTTCCAACCAGCTCTTTGCCCATGGCTGTCCTCACAGGTGCACATAACTACAGCCCAGCCACACCTTTGTGATTCCAGGCTGGTATTGGGCTTCTCTGTCTCCACTTCCAGGGTTATCTGGAAATCAGAGTTCATTTCCTTTGAATCTGCCTGCCACACTGCATCATTGTCTTTCACTGTTTTGCTCATTATCATCACTGTTTTTCTCCATTTTCCGGTTTCCATCTCTCCATTACAAATTAGAAGTGATTACTCAGTGCTTACTTTATAAATTAGTGGATATGCTGTAGGTTTCCTCAATGCCTTTTGCTGATCTGGTCATGTGACCTTGGTTCCCAAGGACTCTCAAAGTGATGGTCTTAGGGTGGGTGCCAATATGTCTGTGCTCTCACCCTAAGGAGAGATAATATCTTTGGCCCAGTTATTTTTCTCATTTCTATGAGCAAATTTCTGTTTGTGCTCTCTCTGTCCACCTGTGTGTGTGTGTGTGTGTGTGTGTGTGTGTGTGTATGTTTGTCTCCTATTCTTCACCACACACATACACATAGCTGTACCACACAACACAACACACACACACACACACACACACACACACACACACACACAAGCACACTCACACAACCACACAGACAAACACGCAATTGATTTTGGTATTAATTTATTGACTTATTTGTATCCATGTTTATTCCCTCTTAGATTCACTAGCTTAATTGTTAGCATTTGCCTCAAGAGTCTTGATAGAAGTGTGTGCAGAGCCTGACAGCTTGTGCCAGTTCTTTGCTGTGGGGGTGAGTGGGTATGTCCAATCCATCCATGTCCAGGGGTTGCAGGCCTCTGATTGTGGAGAACATTTGGGGTTCACCTTTTAGAGAAGCGATTGCTGTAGTCCTTCAGTGCTTTGGCCATGAGAGGGGCGGGTCTCTTAGCAGGGGCCTTCTTGCAGTCTCTTGCTACAGAGGGCAGCTGGGGAGCCTTCTGGGTTCTGGGATGGGCAGAAGCCTTAGGAAGGCTGTGTGAATGTGGAGCAAAGGCAGCCCCTCTGGGTCCAGGCTGTCCTTGTTGGTCAGGACCCTTGTGCTGGGTGTGGAAGACCATCTTTGTCTGTCTGGCTTGCAGCCTCTTGTCCAATGTGTTTTGGATGCGGGCTCTGAGTCTTTGCAGCCTCTCCTCTTGGGATTCCTGAAGCTGTAGGTGTGTGGCAGACTCAGGGCTGCTATGGGTTGGCTTGCAGGTCTGGGTCTCAGGCTGGGAGTTTTCATCCAGTTGCTCTGGCTCAGCTTCATCCTTGGGAGCCTGGCCGTGAGCAGCATTCCTGATGCCAAGGCCCTCCTCTGAATGGAGCCTTTGGTGGGATTTCTGCTGGAGATGGGCTGCAGGCCTGCAACCCGAATAGACTTGGGTCTTGTGCTTCTTCCTCAGTGCCCACCAGCAAGTTGAGGAGTCTTGATCCTGCTGAGAGGAAGAGGGATCCAGGACAACATCCGGTGGGAAGCAGGCTTGGCCAGTCGAGGGGGACTCCGGAATGGCACAGTCAGTGATGGGACTCGGCTCCTTGGAGCTTCTAGACTCACCTGGAGGGACCTTGGCAGCTGGCCTCTGCACCCCAGCCAGACTGGGGGATTCCCTCTTCCTCTTGCAGGGAGGCAGGGCCAAAGAAGAAGAAGATGAAGAAGAAGAGCAGTATTCAGCTTGGAGGCAACTCCACAATGAACCATCCCCAGGGGCTTCCTCCTGCTTCCAGTGGTCTGGTGGCTGGCTCTTCCTGTGCCCTCCACACAAAAGCCACTTGGGATTGCCTGTCTCAGAACCTGGCTTTCTGGAGAGGAGGGGCTCGGCTCCTTCATGCTGCCAAGTCTTCTCCAGGCTTGCCCTGGGCGGTCTTTCCTGCACCTGGTTCTGGCTACCTAGGTGCCGCTCAGAGCTCAGGCTTTCTCTTGGATCCAGGTTCTGACTGCTAGGTGCCCAAGGATCGGCCCTTATGTGTGATGTTTGGCTCGGGAGCCCAGGGGACCACTTGGCTACTAAGTCCTTTACAAATTGGACTAGAAGCTGCTGTTTCTTCAGCTGCTTGATGGTCTCTCTGAAGCCAATCTCTGCCAGGTAGTCACACAGGCTCGGCACAGTAGACAGTTCCATCAGGGTTTGGTAGATCTTTCTTTGGTCGGTCTCTCTACAAAGGTCATCGAACAGCTTCTGCAGGACAGCTGTCTGAGAGCCTGACTCCATGTCCCCTCACGAGGGCAGGATGGGAGACTCTGGGATCAATGGGCACGCTCGACTCAGCTCCTGTGTCCACCTCTAGGCAGGTGTGTGCTCACCTGAGCAGAGAACACCTACAGACAGTGGCACACAGGCTAATGGTCTTTGCCTCTGCTGGCATCCCTCTTTTATACTTGCAATGGGGCGGGATCCCCACGCCTGGTCTCTAAGCCACGCCCACTGGCCAACCCTCATCTCTTCCTATCTACCTCCAATCCCTAACCTGAGAAAGAAAGAAGGAAGGAAAGAAAGAAGGAAAGAGAAAGAAAGAAAGAAAGAAAGAAAGAAAGAAAGAAAGAAAGAAAGAAAGAAAGAAAGAAAGAAAAAAGGAAGGACAGAAGGAAGGAAGGAAGGAAGGAAGGAAGGAAGGAAGGAAGGAAGAAAAACAGAAACCAGGATGGAGTCTGCTCATGTCAGACTTTTTCCAGAGTGTAAAATGGTAACACAGCCATGTGACCTAGAGACAAGAAATTTTCCTGTGAAGGCCAAATTGTTGGAAACACCAACTTGCTGCAAGCCTCTCTTGGCTTCGAATTCCTTCCTTCTTCCAACCAGCTCTTTGCCCATGGCTGTCCTCACAGGTGCACATAACTACAGCCCAGCCACACCTTTGTGATTCCAGGCTGGTATTGGGCTTCTCTGTCTCCACTTCCAGGGTTATCTGGAAATCAGAGTTCATTTCCTTTGAATCTGCCTGCCACACTGCATCATTGTCTTTCACTGTTTTGCTCATTATCATCACTGTTTTTCTCCATTTCCGGTTTCCATCTCTCCATTACAAATTAGAAGTGATTACTCAGTGCTTACTTTATAAATTAGTGGATATGCTGTAGGTTTCCTCAATGCCTTTTGCTGATCTGGTCATGTGACCTTGGTTCCCAAGGACTCTCAAAGTGATGGTCTTAGGGTGGGTGCCAATATGTCTGTGCTCTCACCCTAAGGAGAGATAATATCTTTGGCCCAGTTATTTTTCTCATTTCTATGAGCAAATTTCTGTTTGTGCTCTCTCTGTCCACCTGTGTGTGTGTGTGTGTGTGTGTGTGTGTGTGTGTGTGTGTGTATGTTTGTCTCCTATTCTTCACCACACACATACACATAGCTGTACCACACAACACAACACACACACACACACACACACACACACACACACACACATAAGCACACTCACACAACCACACAGACAAACACGCAATTGATTTTGGTATTAATTTATTGACTTATTTGTATCCATGTTTATTCCCTCTTAGATTCACTAGCTTAATTGTTAGCATTTGCCTCAAGAGTCTTGATAGAAGTGTGTGCAGAGCCTGACAGCTTGTGCCAGTTCTTTGCTGTGGGGGTGAGTGGGTATGTCCAATCCATCCATGTCCAGGGGTTGCAGGCCTCTGATTGTGGAGAACATTTGGGGTTCACCTTTTAGAGAAGCGATTGCTGTAGTCCTTCAGTGCTTTGGCCATGAGAGGGGCGGGTCTCTTAGCAGGGGCCTTCTTGCAGTCTCTTGCTACAGAGGGCAGCTGGGGAGCCTTCTGGGTTCTGGGATGGGCAGAAGCCTTAGGAAGGCTGTGTGAATGTGGAGCAAAGGCAGCCCCTCTGGGTCCAGGCTGTCCTTGTTGGTCAGGACCCTTGTGCTGGGTGTGGAAGACCATCTTTGTCTGTCTGGCTTGCAGCCTCTTGTCCAATGTGTTTTGGATGCGGGCTCTGAGTCTTTGCAGCCTCTCCTCTTGGGATTCCTGAAGCTGTAGGTGTGTGGCAGACTCAGGGCTGCTATGGGTTGGCTTGCAGGTCTGGGTCTCAGGCTGGGAGTTTTCATCCAGTTGCTCTGGCTCAGCTTCATCCTTGGGAGCCTGGCCGTGAGCAGCATTCCTGATGCCAAGGCCCTCCTCTGAATGGAGCCTTTGGTGGGATTTCTGCTGGAGATGGGCTGCAGGCCTGCAACCCGAATAGACTTGGGTCTTGTGCTTCTTCCTCAGTGCCCACCAGCAAGTTGAGGAGTCTTGATCCTGCTGAGAGGAAGAGGGATCCAGGACAACATCCGGTGGGAAGCAGGCTTGGCCAGTCGAGGGGGACTCCGGAATGGCACAGTCAGTGATGGGACTCGGCTCCTTGGAGCTTCTAGACTCACCTGGAGGGACCTTGGCAGCTGGCCTCTGCACCCCAGCCAGACTGGGGGATTCCCTCTTCCTCTTGCAGGGAGGCAGGGCCAAAGAAGAAGAAGATGAAGAAGAAGAGCAGTATTCAGCTTGGAGGCAACTCCACAATGAACCATCCCCAGGGGCTTCCTCCTGCTTCCAGTGGTCTGGTGGCTGGCTCTTCCTGTGCCCTCCACACAAAAGCCACTTGGGATTGCCTGTCTCAGAACCTGGCTTTCTGGAGAGGAGGGGCTCGGCTCCTTCATGCTGCCAAGTCTTCTCCAGGCTTGCCCTGGGCGGTCTTTCCTGCACCTGGTTCTGGCTACCTAGGTGCCGCTCAGAGCTCAGGCTTTCTCTTGGATCCAGGTTCTGACTGCTAGGTGCCCAAGGATCGGCCCTTATGTGTGATGTTTGGCTCGGGAGCCCAGGGGACCACTTGGCTACTAAGTCCTTTACAAATTGGACTAGAAGCTGCTGTTTCTTCAGCTGCTTGATGGTCTCTCTGAAGCCAATCTCTGCCAGGTAGTCACACAGGCTCGGCACAGTAGACAGTTCCATCAGGGTTTGGTAGATCTTTCTTTGGTCGGTCTCTCTACAAAGGTCATCGAACAGCTTCTGCAGGACAGCTGTCTGAGAGCCTGACTCCATGTCCCCTCACGAGGGCAGGATGGGAGACTCTGGGATCAATGGGCACGCTCGACTCAGCTCCTGTGTCCACCTCTAGGCAGGTGTGTGCTCACCTGAGCAGAGAACACCTACAGACAGTGGCACACAGGCTAATGGTCTTTGCCTCTGCTGGCATCCCTCTTTTATACTTGCAATGGGGCGGGATCCCCACGCCTGGTCTCTAAGCCACGCCCACTGGCCAACCCTCATCTCTTCCTATCTACCTCCAATCCCTAACCTGAGAAAGAAAGAAGGAAGGAAAGAAAGAAGGAAAGAGAAAGAAAGAAAGAAAGAAAGAAAGAAAGAAAGAAAGAAAGAAAGAAAGAAAGAAAGAAAGAAAAAAAGGAAGGACAGAAGGAAGGAAGGAAGGAAGGAAGGAAGGAAGGAAGGAAGGAAGGAAGAAAAACAGAAACCAGGATGGAGTCTGCTCATGTCAGACTTTTTCCAGAGTGTAAAATGGTAACACAGCCATGTGACCTAGAGACAAGAAATTTTCCTGTGAAGGCCAAATTGTTGGAAACACCAACTTGCTGCAAGCCTCTCTTGGCTTCGAATTCCTTCCTTCTTCCAACCAGCTCTTTGCCCATGGCTGTCCTCACAGGTGCACATAACTACAGCCCAGCCACACCTTTGTGATTCCAGGCTGGTATTGGGCTTCTCTGTCTCCACTTCCAGGGTTATCTGGAAATCAGAGTTCATTTCCTTTGAATCTGCCTGCCACACTGCATCATTGTCTTTCACTGTTTTGCTCATTATCATCACTGTTTTTCTCCTTTTCCGGTTTCCATCTCTCCATTACAAATTAGAAGTGATTACTCAGTGCTTACTTTATAAATTAGTGGATATGCTGTAGGTTTCCTCAATGCCTTTTGCTGATCTGGTCATGTGACCTTGGTTCCCAAGGACTCTCAAAGTGATGGTCTTAGGGTGGGTGCCAATATGTCTGTGCTCTCACCCTAAGGGGAGATAATATCTTTGGCTCAGTTATTTTTCTCATTTCTATGAGCGAATTTCTGTTTGTGCTCTCTCTGTCCACCTGTGTGTGTGTGTGTGTGTGTGTGTGTGTGTGTGTGTGTATGTGTCCTATTCTTCACCACACACATACACATAGCTGTACCACACAACACAACACACACACATACACTCACACAACCACACAGACAAACACGCAATTGATTTTGGTATTAATTTATTGACTTATTTTTATCCATGTTTTTTCCTTCTTAGATCCACTAGCTTAGACACAGTATCAGAGGCTTATCAATTTATGCTTCCCTGAACCCCACTTCAAATATCTCAACACCCATAATCTGCTTGAAGAAGTTAATGAAGAGTCAGCGCCCCTGTTCCCTGTGTTTGGGGACTGAAGTGGTTAATATTGGGCTGTTTTTATAGGGAAAAGTACTGGTTTTGGTGGAACAGCGAGGATTAGCTAGGATTTGTTGCATAGCCATTATATACTGGTAGAAATATTTATAATTGTTATTAAGATGATGTTATAATTTCTTAAATGGTACAAACTTGATTTCAAGTTTAAGGTTTTTATTGGTTTGAGCTTTTTACAAATATAAAAGTGAGATGAATATTTTTACTATCATAAGTATTGCACCTGTATAACACATTTAGGAATACAAGGCTTAGACCCAGTCCTTCTTTAACATTTTTAATTTATTTGAGATGGTTAGACTATGAGTTAAGGGCCTATAGCAAATTCATGACTTTGAGTTTATTGTTAGGGAGTTTTCTGTATTTTCTTTAGAAATAGCTGAGAGGAGTTAACAGACAACAGCCCAGATAGCCTTACATGGATAGTTGGTTTTCAAAACATCAGAAATCCACAGAATTGTGTTATAAACATTTTGGTATTAATGTTCATTTTGATTAGAGACCTGTATGCTCCTGACAGCTTCCTGTCTTGTATTCCAAAAAGAACTTGAGCATCTTTGGAGTTATTCCAATTGTGGTGAGACAGCCACTAGGCAAGAATTGCCTCTTTCCATCTACAGACAAAATACTGTCCAGAAAAGACACACTTGCAGAATAGTCGACTGATTATATCTGCCAAGACAGAGTTATCAGCCCTTAATAATTCTGTATCACTAGGTCTGTCACATGATCCTGGGCCAGAAGGCTGAGGATCAGATGCTCCAAAATTCTGTAGTATAGGGACTGTCCAGGTGTCCAGTGGTCTCTACAAATTGGCTATGTTTTAGAAGCTATGGTTTGTGCTTCCCATAATCTCAGTTAACTCAGCCATTCTGGATTTCTGATGGTGTTGAAAACTTATAGTCTCATAGCCAATCCTTGCTATTTACTTTGAGAGAAAACGTTTGAGAGGATGGCTTTCAGCTGACATTCATTTTAAGGCCAAGAAAAAATAGCCAGGTTCAGAACTAAGTCTTTTATTTAGGAGAGATGACAGAGTTTCTGCTTAGTCAACAAAATTATGGCCTGGGTATTAGGTATATCTTACATCTTACTGACATAAATTAGTATAGTTATGCTCTAACTGTATTTTGAGAGAAAAGTTTTATTTCAACAGGAAGGGTGATATGTAGGAGTAGCTAAGGTGGGAGGAGTACAGAGAGGAGGAGTAAGGGGAGGAGGAGGAGAAGGAAAGGAAGAGCTATGTAATGTGAGAGAAAGAGAGAGGGGGGCCAGACATGGAGGCGGATATTCACATGTTTCTTCCAGTCAAGATAGTTGATATACCTAGACTGGGTATTAGGTTACACTTCTGATTGATATTGAGCATTACCAAACTTATAAAGCCTTTGGTTAACATTTTTAAAAAATTGTAGAAAAGCAAAAAGGAGAAGGGGGTATGGGATAGGTGTTTTCTAGGGAGGGGAATTGGGGAAAGGGGATGGCATCTGAAATGTAAATAAAATATCCAATAAAAAAACATAAAAAATTGTATAAAAGCAAAAAGGAGAAAGGGGTATGGGATAAGGGTTTTCTAGCGAGAGGAAATGGGGAAAGGGGGTGGCATCTGAAATGTAAATAAAATATCCAATCAAAATAGTAAATATAGAAGCTAGTTGTCTTATGCCTGAGCATCTGAGAGAGACCTATTATAGAGAACTATTATAGGCCTATTATAGCTTCTGTATATATAATGATGAAACTCTAATTTCATCTTTATTACAATACTTAAAATCTTGACTCTAATGTTTAAGGTCTCAAATTTTCTATAAAATTAAGTTTTAAGTAGATAAAATTACAATACATTCTGAGATCAAATTATTGAATGTGAATATATTTACATAAAGAATAACAGCTAAATGACCTAATTAAATATACAAATAAAGATAGTGTCTCTAGTCTTTCAAATTAAAGTATCTACTTTCTCAGTCTAATAATACATGATATTAAAGATAAATAAAAGCAATGAAATACAAAAAAAAGAAAAAAGAAAGAAGGAAAGAAAGGAAGAAAGAAAGAAAGGAAGAAAGAAAGAAAGAAAGAAAGAAAGAAAGAAAGAAAGAAAGAAATCTTCATTATCATGGTCCATCTGTTGAGGGTTATAATAGTTCTCAGAAAAGTGTTTCCTAACTTAAAACACAATTTGTTTTGCAGATTAGTATGTGACTTGTAGTTGATATCTTGTATTCCCAGATATCTTTGGATACTATATGTTAATATCAACAGGAAACAACCTTAAAAAGAAATATTTTTACCAGGAGAGAAACATTTAATAGATAGGATAGGTTTTGATATTTCAGATTTTAGGATAGTGTTTTTTAAATTTTGGGTTTTTTTTATTTGAAGAAATAAACTAATTTCATTTATCTGCAAAAAATATTTTAATGTTTGTTTATATTATCAAATTTCAAGGTTGAGTATCAATAATGTAACACTTATACTAAATTACAGCCATTGATTATAAGCAACATTTTGCAATAATTTCTATGTGAATTAATGTGTGTCATAGTATTAAGAAATACTAAATTTTGAGGACTCTAAAATTAAAGTATAGTGTAAGAATCAAGTATAATTTCACAGGAACATATTGGTATGATTTTTTCTATTTAGATAGTACTATTATTAACATATTAATTCTTATTGGTACCTTGTTCTTTTTAGGCAAATAAAGATTGTTACATGACAAACAGGAGTAATTTTACTATATTACTTTTAGAAATTTGCATAAATATTAATTTCTTCTTTGATTTGATTTATCTATTCTTTCCTAAAAGACACTGTGAAATTTATCATCTAGAATGGCAAAAACACTGGTAAACTGAGATTTTTCCCCCATTAATATGAAGAATATAAAACTAAATCTCTAGGTACTAAATCTTAAGTTTTCAAGCAACAGTAATTTTTATTGTAGATGTTTTCCTAGCCAGTCACTGAATACTTAATTGTAATTGCTATAGAGAGAGGTTGTGGGCTGGAGAGCACTAACTGCTGTTACAGAATTCCTGAGTTCAATTCCCAGCAACCACATGGTAGCTGACAACCATCTGTAATGGTTATCTGTAATAAGATCTTGCTGCCCTCTTCTAGTGTGTCTGAAGACAGCTAAAATGTACTCACACGAATAAAATAAATAAATCTTATAAAACAGCCTGGCATTGGTGGCACATGACTTCAATCCCAGCACTTGGGAGGCAGAGGCAGATTTCTGAGTTAAAGGCCAGCCTGGTGTATAGAATGAGTTCCAGGATAGAGTGAGTTCCAGGACAGCCAGGGCTACAAAGAGAAAGCCTGTCTCAAAAACTCGAGAGAGAGAGAGAGAGAGAGAGAGAGAGAGAGAGAGAGAGAGAGAGGTTATTTTCATTTGTGACTCAAGGGGAAGAAGAATTCATTTGAGTTCTGCCTAAAACAAATGGAATTGCAAAGCTGCTGTGAATGACTCTAGTTTATTCATTTCCAAATTCAAATTTTAATCTTATGAACTACAATATTTAACCCTTTACTCTATACTCAAGAATTTCTGAAAACATTTCAATTGATTTTTAGCTTTAAAATTTTCACTTGAGATATATGCATTTAGTTCTTTTTGATAAATCTCCTAAGCCTCAAATATGAATAAATTGTAGTATTTGTCAATTGTTTAAAGGTAAAGTGAATTGTGTTTATTTTTTTAAATGAACAATTAATTTAAACAAATGTCATTTGAAAATATTTGAGCAGACAGTATA
Organism: Arvicanthis niloticus; assembly: GCF_011762505.2. Classification (NCBI taxonomy): domain Eukaryota; kingdom Metazoa; phylum Chordata; class Mammalia; order Rodentia; family Muridae; genus Arvicanthis; species Arvicanthis niloticus. The sequence continues at coordinate 45,227,056 of NC_047673.1, forward strand.
GTGCTTTGGCATAAGCACAGATCTATTGATATGTCAAATATCTTAGAATGAATACATTGCTTTTTCTTATTTTTCTCTCATAGGTGGTATATTTTAGCTAGAGACTTTTACATGAAATATAGTGTAAGTATCCATTTAATTACATATCTTTCCTCTCCAAATGAATTGTAAACAATTAGTAATTGTCTCCTGACAATTTATTTTACAAAAGAAATACGTCACCTAATTCCTGTTATGACTTGAGAAGGTCTACAGTATGAACATACCTGCATTGAGAACATAGGAGTGTGCATGTTATTATTTTTTTTTTTTGCTTTTTTCATTTCTTTTACTCATATTGGAAATACATTTATTGTCATAAATATGTCCTGATTATATTGTTTCTTCCTCCACTTCTCTCAGCACTTCCCCACCTGACATCACATCTGGATCCACCTCTTTCTGCCTCTCATTACAAATCAAACAGATGATAATAAAATAAAATAAAATAAAATAAAATAAAATAAAATAATGAAACAAAGAGAATGAAAGAAGCCCAAAGGAGGCACAGGAAAGAGAGATGTCCATGTTCACACACTCAGTAACTCTGTAAAACCACTAACCTGCAAGCCAGCCCTACTCTGTGGGGCTAGATTAGTAGAAAGATATTGTTTAAATTTGGTTATTATCATGGACTGTTGGGAGCCGACTCCTAGCAGAAAGCAGCTATTATCTTTGCAGACATATGGAACCATATACCCTCACTTGTTTTCAACAGCCTACAACATTTGGGCACACTCTGATAAACATCTTGTTTTTTCCACATATCTTATTTTGCTCTTTGGTGCCCCCAGCTGCAAGGTGCATGTGGTATCCATGCCTACAAGGCACGTGGCAAAGTGTATAAATACCCATGATTTTCTTTGAATAAATGAGGACTTATTTATAATAAGGACTTTATTTATAAATGAGAGACTTGATCAGACCCTCTGACTTGTTTCCATTCTTTGGGTCTCTTTCTCCTCCATCCCCATTCTCTCTCTTGCTAGACCCTGACCCATGGATGAGACCAGCAGCTGGGGCTGGAACACAGTGGACCCCAAGCATGGAGCAGTACGGTCTCCAACAAGAGACTATCTTGCTTTCTCCATCTATGGTGATTGTGGCCTCTTAGGATCTGCAAGTCATATGCCCAGGGCCTTTCAGGGGCAGCCTGGCTTATACAGTAAAGGCCTAAAATAAGCAATAGGCCTAAGTCAGCATGCTAACTCAAAGAAAGTCTTGGGTCTCTGTGGAAAAACACTGAAATAGATAGCTATAAGATATTGTGAACAGGCAGTTTTGGTGGAAATTTACCAGTCTGGATAAGAACAAGTAGTCATAGGTCTTGTAGATAGTCATAGACCTTGGGTAGCCTTGGTGGATAGTACCAACTTAGATAAGGACAAGTGAATCATAGGCAGGGTCATGATCTGTCCCCTGAACCTTCACAAAGCTGACACTTTGTTGTGGAAGATATCTATACTCCCTCTGAACACCTATGCTCCTGTGTCATCCCCTTCCCCACATCCTGTCTTTTTGCTTATATAACCTCTGTGTGAGAAAAGTAAAATCTATGGTTTGACCAGCCTACAGAAGAGCCATCATTCTTTGCATTTGCCCATTCCACCATTCTCTCTTTCAGGTGATCTCCCTGGATCCCTGCTTAATGTCCAGCTGGACGGGGCAAGGCCCTTCTAGCTTTAAGATTCTGTTGAGAAGTCATGTGTAATTCTGAGTGGTCAACCTTTATATATATCTTGAACTTTTTCCCTTGTAACTTTTTAATATTCTTGATTTGTTATGTACATTTAGTGTTTGTGTTATTGTGCTGCACTATAATTTCTTTTCTGGTCCAACCTCCTTGGTGTTCTCTATGACTCTTGTACATTTATAGGCATTTATTACTTTAGGGAAATTTCCTTCTATGATTTTGTTGAAAATATTTTTCAGTTTTTTACTTCTTCTATTCCTATTATTCATGGGTTTGTTATTTTCACAGAGTCCTAAAATCCCTGTGTTTTTGCCTCAAGAATTTTTTATATTTAACACTTTGTTTGACTGCTGTATCAAATTCTTCTACCATATTTTCTATGACTGAGATTTTGTCTTCCAACTCATATTCTGTTGGTGATGCTTGCATCCGTAGTTTTTCTTCTCTTTTCTAGATTTTTCATCTCTAGCAATGGCTCACATTTTGCTTTCTAGAATGCTTCTATTCCCATTCTTAATTCTTCAGCAATTGTATTCACTTTATTCATTTCATTCATGTGTTTGATTATATAGTACAATTCCTGTCTTTCTGTAAAAGATTTATTCATTTCTTCTTTAAAATACTCTCCCACATTTGCAAGACTATTTTTACAGTCATCCTTGCGTGCTTCAGATGGGATAGAATATACATGGCTTGCTTTGGCTTGATAGCTGATCTTTCATGGTAGAATAGTCCCATGGCTCTATCTGAATGTATTTCTTTTGCTGTCCTTTATCTATCTGGTTGTCCCTGGTGTGGGCTGGATGATCCTGATGTGAATGAGACTTTTGTGCTGTCTGGGTCCAGACTGTCCCACCTGGCAAAGTATTTGAGAGGGATGTTTTCCAGCTTGTTTCTTCTTTGACCCTCTGCAGTCCTCCTGAAGGAAGCAGGGTGCTCCTAAAGTCCCACAGCCAGGACAAGTTCGTATTTTTGAAAAGAGGTATGCCTGCTATCAAATGCATTTTATCTTTATTTTCTTTTTCTTGTTCCTTAATTCATCTTTTCTTCCACTCCCCTTCTTTCTTTTCTTTTTGCTTTACCTGCCCCCTTTTTTCCCATACCCTTCTACTTGGAGCAAAACATTTTCTACTTTCCATTTCTCCACCAATTATTGAAATTTCTCATTGATGAACATTCATTGTATCTTAATATTGAAAGATTATTTCATTGAACACTTACTTTATTTTATTCTAATTATATATTCTTGCCTTGATCTCTCTTGAATGTCATCAATTTACTTTTCATATAGGCCTCTAAGCATGAACTCCCTTCCTCCTGGGATTTACATTAATTTTTATAGGACACTGTTCAAAGAAGACTTCTGTGGCAAGAGAATTGCAAAGTAGTAATAGTGTGGCTACTTTGAGTTGTGTCAAGAATGAGTTCTTAGAAATTCAGAAAAGTGGAAAAAAGGAAAGAATAAAGATATACTCTAGCTCTCATTATAATGAAGAGCCCCTACAAAAGCAGTGAAGGAAGGTTAGAAGATGGCTTGGTAAAATTTAAGACAGGCTTCAGTATCTGTAGAAAGTTCCTGAAGGAGAAGTGCAGAGCTGCTTTAAATCTGATCCACCTCATCTCTGCCTTTTTTTTTCATCTTAGGTATTCTATGTTCCCATGCTTGCAGAAGACTGAAACATTTGTGCAAAACTCAAAGTCAGAATTTTTTTATTCTCTCAATATTACATTCCTAACAGTTTCCCCTCCTTCCCACAGAGACCTCCCAGACCTCCCAGGGATAAGAATTAAACATGGCATATCAAGTTTCATCAAGATTATATACTTCCCCTCATGTTAATGCTGGATAGAGCAACCAATTAGAAACATAAGGGTCCAAAAAGCAGGCAAAAGCTTCAAAAATAGCCCAGTTTTCCCTGTTTGGAATCCCATAATACACCAAGCTATAAATATAACATATATCAAGAGGGCCTAGTTTAGACACATGCAGGCTCTGTGATTGTTGGTTAAGACTTACTTAGTCCCTGTGAGTTCAGGTTTGTTGATTTTACAGATTTTCTTGTAGGGTCCTCCACCTCTTGGATTCCTATAATTATTCATGCCCCTCTTCTACAGGATTCCCTGAGTTCTGTCTAATATTTGGTCTCTGTATCTGATTCTATTTGTTGCTGAATGAAGCCTTGCTGATGGCAGTTGGGTTAATGACTTATCATGTTTGTCCTTTTGAGTTTGATTTACCTCACTCAGAATATATTTTCTAGATCCATAGTGTACTGGGTGGCTTTGTGTGTCAACTTGATACTAGCAGGAGTTATCACAGAGAAAGAAGCTTCCCTTGAGGAAAAATCTCCATGAGATCCAGCTATAAATCAATTTCCCATTTAGTGATCAATGGAGGAGTGCCCAGACTTTTGTGGGTGGTGCCATCCTGTGGCTGGTAGTCCTGGGTTCTATAAAAACCTACGCTGAGCAAGCCAGTGGAAGCAAGCCAGTAAGCATCATGCCTCCATGGCCTCTGCATCTGACCCTGCCTCCAAGTTCTTGCCCTATGTGGTTTCTTGTCTTAACTTCCTTAGGTGATAAACAGCAATGTGGAAGTTTAAGCTGAATAAATGCTTTCCTCCCCAATTTGCTTATTAGTCATGATGTTTTCTGCAGGAATACAAACTATGAGGAAGACTCATAGACCTACCTCAAGATCCATCTATACAATTCCTAGACATATACCACAAATACACTGTTCTACCACAAAGACACTTGCTCAACTAAGTTCATAGCATCTACAGGTTCGATTCCTAAACATGGGGCCTCAGGATTGATCGAAAATCACTACTGGGAGTCTCTAGATGGGAACTAACATAGACAGGTTGTGTCCTATATTCTGTGTGGTATCTTGGGAGACCTGTATTTCTCTCTCTCTCTCTCTCTCTCTCTCTCTCTCTCTCTCTCTCTCTCTCTCTCTCTGTTTTCTCTCTCTCTCTCTCTCTCTCTCTCTCTCTCTCTCTCTCTCTCTCTCTCTCTCTCTCTTTCATTCTCCCTTTCTTTTGCCTATTGAAAGTTGGTTTATTCTCAGTTAAATTTTGAGGTGACCTTTATTTGTCTCAGACCAATTGGGATATAATTTGTAGTACTATGGCTATGTGAGTTAAAACTCATATGAGACACTGGTTATTTGGCCAAGAATCTGAGAATAAAAGGTTGCTGGGCCCTAAATTGAAATATACTACATATTTTATTAATCATTTTATTAATTTTCATTTCAAATGATATCCCCCTTCATGGGGACCCCTCCACAAAATCTCCATTTCCCCTTACACTTTACCTCTACTTGAGGGCTCCTGCACTAACTCACCCCCTGCCACTTCACCATGCTAGCATTCCCCTATGTTGTGGAATCAAGCAGCCATAGGACCAAGGGTCTCCCCTCCCATTAATGTCTGAGAAGTCCATCTTCTGCTACATATGTATCTGGAGCCATGGCTCTCTATATTTATACTTTTTGGTTGGTGATTTACACCCTGGAGCTCTGGGAGTCCCAGTTAGTAGATACTGTTCTTCATATGTGGTTGCAATACCTTTCAGCTCCTTCATTTCTTCCCCTAGGTCATCCACTGGTGCCCCTGAGCTCAGGGTGTGAGTATCTGCATCTGTATGCATCAAATGCTGGTAGAACCTCTCAGAGAATTGCCTTGCCAGGGTCCCATTAGCAACTGCTTCTTGGCATCATCAATAGAGTTTGGGTTTGGTATATGAAGATTGGTTGGATCCATATGTAGGTCAGTTTCAAGATGGCTTTTCCTTCAGTCTTTGTTCCAATTTTATTTTTCTTTCCTTTAGACAGAAACATTTCTGAATTAAAATTTTGATATGTGTGTGTTGTCCCTTCCCTCATTTGGAGGCTGTACCTAACTACTGAAGAGAGTCTCTGCAGGTTCTATATCCACTTTCTTGGATATTTTATCTAAAGTCATTCTTTTCTGCCCTGGAAGGCTCTCCCTTCTTGGGAGTCTGGGACATTTTAGTCACTAATATTAGTTCCCTATTCTCCACAACCACATGCTTCTATTTAATTTCTTGACAATCTGATATTCTCTCCCTTCCAATACCTGTGTTTGCCCCCTCCCTTTTTCCATTTTCTTTTTCTCTCCCTCCCAGCTTCCTCCTTCCCTTTACTTCCTATGATAATTTTTCGATGTTCTATGTAAGACAGAAGAACCTATACTTTGTTCTTCATTTTTCTAAAGCTCCATAAACTTTGTGGGTTTTAGCATGAGTATTGTGAGCTTTTGGGTGCATATCCACTTATCAATGAATCCACACAATAAGTGTTGTTTTGTTTCAAAGTTACATCACTCAGGATGATATTTTCTAGTTCCATCAATTTGCCTGTGAATCTCAGTAAGTACTTGTTTTTATTAGCTGAATAGTATTTTGTTGTGTAAATGTATATCATATTTTCTTGTCCATTATTTTGTTGAGGGACAACTGGGTTGTTTCCTGGTTCTGGTTATTAAAACTAAGGCTGCTATAAACATTAGTGGAGTATTTGAGCGTCTTTTAGGTATATCCCAAGTATTGTTACAGCTGTGTCTTCAGATAAAAATATTTCCAATTTTCTGAGAAACCACCAGATTTATTTCCAAAGTGGTTTTACCAGCTTGCAGTACCTCTAGCAATTGAAGAGTTCTGCTTTCTCCAGATACTTGTCAGCATCTGCTTGTTACCTGAGTTTTGGACCTTAGCCACTATAATAGGTTTGAGGTTATATCTAATTCTTTTGGATTTGTATTTCTCTGATGACTAAGGATGTTGAGCATTTCAAGTGCTTCTCAGTCATTTGAAATTTCTCAGTTGATAATTCTTTGTTTGCCTCTGTACCCCATTTTATTAGGGTTATTTGTTCCTCTAGATTGTAATTTCTTGAGTTACTTGGAAATTTTGAATATTAACCCTCTACCACATGTAGAATTGGTAATACACTTTTCTCAATCTGTGGGTTGCTGTTTTGTACTATTGACAGTGTCCTTTGACTTACCAAAATTTTTCAATTTTATGATTTCCTGTGTCTATCAATTTTTGACCTTAGAACATGAATCATTGTTGTTCTGTTCAGGAAATTTTCCTGTGTGCAAATGTGTTTGAGGTTTTATTTTCTACTTTCTTTTCTATTAGATTTATGTAATGTCATTTTATGTGGCAGTCCTTGATGCACTTCTACTTAAGCTTTGTTCAAGGAGATGAGAGTGGATTAATTTGCATGCTTCTACATGCCAACTGCCAGTTAAAACAGCACTCTTTGCTGAAAATTCTGTCTTTTTTTCACTAGATAGTTTTGGCTTCTCTGTCAAAATCAAGTAATTATAGGAGTGTGGGTTGAATTCTGAGTCTTTAGTTCTATTCCAAAGATCTACCTTCCTGTACCAACACCATGCACTTTTATTCCACTATTGCTGTGAACTACAGGGTGAGGTCAGGGAAGGTGATTCCCTTAGATGTTTATTTCATAGTTTAAAATGACTTTTTGCTATTCTGTGTTTTTTGATTGTATACACTATTGACCCAAATAACTCAATCAGAGTATTCATACATATGATTAAAAAAAAATAACTTCGGCATAGTAGCTGGATATAAAATTAACTCAAATAAATCGGTAGCCTTCCACTTCTTAAACAATAAATGGACAGAGAAAGAAATAAGTGAAAGAAACCCTTCACAATAGTTACAAATAATATATCTCAATGTGACTCAAACCATGCAAGTGAAAGATAAGTATAACAAGAACATCAAGTCTATGAAGAAAGAAATCATAATGACCTCAGAAGATGGAGAGATCTCCCATGCTCATGGATTGGCAGGAATAACCCAGTAACAAAGGTAATCTTACCTAAAGTAATCACCATCAAAATTCAAACTCAGTACTTCACATTGATAGAAAGAACAATTCTCAAATTCATCAAAAATTTACTATTATTACTACAAATAAAAATGGAATAATGTGACTCCTAAATTATATTTCTTTTCACTAGATCTGTGTATCACTCAGACTTCAATGGACAAACTTAATATGTATATCAACAATGTGCAGAAATTGAGAGACTTTGGAATGCTTAGTCTTATATAAGTTATCTTTATCACACCCTTCTATCAAGGCTCAGGGATGATGCAGAAGATGAGACAGAATGAATTGAAAGGCCAGATTTGGTGAATTATGTTAACTAAACTGCATGTTTTTAGACACAACAAGAGCAATGCACATGTAAACATATTGAGAATATGTCAGAATTCAAAAGCTCAGTACAAGGGTGACAAAACACAATCTTTAAGAAGAAGAAAGAGGTAGAAACTGCCATGCAAAGACAGAACCTATCCAGAGAACATAATTTTTTAGACAGGCAAAATAAATTTTATACTATGAATGAACATGCTTATTGTTTAGAAAAATTTACTAGAAGAAATCAGACTCCACATTTAAATATACTTTTCAAAAGCAGTACAGGGCAAAAGCATGTTAAATGAAGATATAGGTTGAAAGTTTGAGCTTTGACTCTTGCCATAACTGTGTCATGTGCATTAACTATCTTAAACATTCTTTAATAACCTAGTGCACCTCCAGTACTCTTAAGGAGAAAAGCCCCCATAAGCTTATGCATCTAAATAATTTTGTCTCCAGTTTATGGAACTGTATGGGAAGAAGTAGGAGGTCCCTGTGACTAGAGGCAGAGTTCAAAAGCCTATGCTAATGGCAGTTACTTTTCTCTGCCTTTGTATCTCAAGGTGTGAGGTTTCAGCTATTGCTTCTTTGTAATTCCTTCAATTTTACTGCCATGATTATAACACTGTAAAGCTACAGCCCCTACTTGAATGTTCTCTTTTTTTTTGTTTTTTGTTTTTGTTGTTGATTTTTTGAGACAGGGTTTCTCTGTGTAGCCCTGGCTGTCCTGAAACTCACTCTGTAGACCATGCTGGCCTCTAACACAAAAATCCACCTGCCTCTGCCTCCCAAGTGCTGGGATTAAAGGTACGCACCACCACTGCCCAACCTTGAATGCTCTTCTTGTTTAACCTATTTTGGTTATGGTGTTTTATTCTGCCAATAGAAGAATAACAATGCCAATGACTCAATTTCTTAAGTTCTAATATTGAATTAAATAGAACCTTGTTTAACTCTTAAGGATAATGTGACTATTGTGAATCTGAAGAAGACTTTGCAAACTAAAGTGTATTCAATAATAATGAAGAGAAATGAAACATGACAGATTTCACTGTTACAAGACTAGAAAAAATGGGTCAGCAGAACCCAGTATTATAAAGAAATATTGAAGCCATGCATACCACATAAGTAAAAACTGCATTTAAAAAGTAAAAATTGATAGTGGTGAATGATGGTTTTGATCTGTTCTTGGATTCACATTGTTAGAATTTTATTGAGTATTTTGACATCCACTGCTGGTAGGATTTCCAACTTGTAAAACCACTATGGAAATCCACCCAGTGTTTCCTCAAATAATTGGAAATAATTCTACCTGAAGAACCGCCTGTATCGCTACTGGACATATACACCAAAACATGCTAGAAAATATAACATGGACACATGCTGCACTATTTTCATTTCAGCCTTATTTTTAATGGCCCAAAGTGAGAAACAACCAGATTTGTAATAGCCAGAAGCTATTTCTCAATGGAAGAATGGATACAGAAAATGTGATATATTTAAACAATACTCAGGTATTAAGTCTGGGCTGCATGTTTAACGACAATCCTGGACATTCTCTAAGATGAAACGATATCCTTGGTTCTCAAAATCCACAAATATAAGGTTGTGTAAGGCCCTATTCTCACCCAGATGACTGCAGTGGTGAATTAAGAATGATGCAGGACTCACTCACTGATTGGCTATATGTCTCACCTACTTTATTAATATCACAGAGATGTCTTAGTGGGCCAATATGAGTGCTCTATGTCTGTTTATTTTTGTGTAAATATGGATGTAAAGAGATTCTGTAAAGAAAGAACACAATTTCATGATATAAGACATTCAGAAGGCTGAAACAAACTTAATATGACCAAAGAAAAGAAACAAGATGAGGAGCAATGTGACCTGATAAGGGGCATCACTATAAGCACAGTTCACTCCCACTTGTTCATACTACACATATATATATATATATACATATATATACACACACATATATATATATATACATATATATATATATATATATATATATATATATATATATATATATATATATATTACACTAACTACAAAATATCCTGAAAACTTTTCATTCATTTTTGAATGTTTATGCCCATCACAATTATTATTCTCAGCCTTTTGATGATTTTCATCTTTCTTTATCGTTAGGAAATAATATTTTATATTTGATGCATAGTGATTTGTCTGAGTATCTTCTACTTCTACTTCTTTCTATTCTTTATGCTTCTAAACCATGTCCATTTTCAAGATCTTATAATGTTATTATTTACACAGGGTTGTTTATTTTAATTTTAAACTCCAGATTTATTCCTCTCCCAATCTATCCTCTGACTGTTCCAAATCTTATATCTTCTCTCTGGATCCTTATACATGAGGATGTTCCCACCCCCAATTTCCACCCCCACCCCACCCCCATCCCACCACAACTGTAGACTCCCTCAGGCCTCCAGTCTCTTCAGGGTTAGGTGCATCTTCTCTAACTAAACCCAGACCCTGCTGTCCCCTGCTGTATGTGTGTTCAGGGCATCAAATCAGCTGGTGTATGCTGCCTGATTTGTGTTCCAGTGTCTGAGAGATCTTGGGGGTTCAGGTTAAGACTGTTGGTGCTCTTACAGGGTTTCCCTCCTCTACATCATCTTCCAGTTTTCCCTAACTCAACCACAGGGGTCAGCATCTTCTGTCCATTGGTTGTGTGCAAATATCTGCATCTGACTTTTTCAGATTTTGTTGGGTCTTTTGAAGGTCAGTCATGATAGTTCCCTTTTTGTGAGCACTCCATAGCCTCAGTAATAGTGTCAGATCTTGGAGCCTCCCCTTTAGCTAGATCTCACTTTGGGCCACTTGCTGGATCTTCTTTTTCTCAGGCTCCTCTCCATGTCCATCCTTGTAATTTTTTCAGACAGAAACAATTATGGGTCATAGTTGTGACTGTGGGATGGCAACCCCATCACTCACTTGATGTCCTCTTTTTCTACTGGAGGTGGGCTTTACAAGTTCCCTCTCCCAACTGTAGAACATTTCATCTAAGTCCCTTTCTTTTAATTCTTATAGTCTCTCATCACCTAGGTCTCTAGTACATTCTGGAGTGTCCCCTGAGTCTCTTAACTCTTGAGGTTACATGTTTTTATTCGTCCTGATGGCTCTCAGGGATTTCAGACTTTTTTCCCATGTTCTTCTCTCCACCATCCACATTCCCATTATGTACTTGGTCTCTCCTTCCCACCATGTGGATGCTTTCTTCTCCATCCTAAGTGGGACTGAGGCATTCTCACTTGAGCCCTTCAGCTTGTTTTTCTGTGCACTCTAGCATGTGTATTTGGTGCTTTTTTTATTTTGGCTAATATCCACTTATTAGTAAGTGCACACCATGCATGTCCTTTTGGTTCTGTGTTATCTCACTCAGGATGATACTTTCTAGTTCCATCCATGTGTCTGCAAAACTCAGGATGTCCTCATTCTTAATAGCTGAGTAGTATTTCATTCCACAAATGCACCACATATTCTATATTTATTGTACTATCATGGGACATCTGGGTTGTTTTCGGCTTCTTGCTTTCACAAACAAGGCAACTATAAACAAAGTATAACAAGTGCCCCTGTGGCATGGTGGGGCATCTTTTGAATATATAGTCTCAAGAGTGGTATTGATGGGTCTTCCTGTAGACCTATTTCCAGTGTTCTGAGGAACTTCCAGACTGATTTCCAGAGTGGTTGTACCAGTTTGAAATCCTACCAGCCACATCCACATCTTGCCAACATGTGCTATTGCCTGAGGTTTTGATCTTGGACATTCTGATTGGTGTAAGGTGTAATCTCAGGGTTGTTTTGATTTGCATTTCTCTGATCACTAAAAACTTTGAACATTTCTTTGGGTGCTTCTCAGCTATTCAAGACTCCTTTATTGTGAACTCTCAATTTAGTTCTGTACCTGTTGGGAACCTCTTTTAGCAGAAAGCAGCTACCAGCTTTGCAGCCATCTTGAGCCATATACCCTCACATGAGACTTGTATTACAATAGCCTACAACAGCTGAGCACACTCTGATAACATCTTGCTTTGGATACCCAGGACTTTCCTTGGGTGTGCAAGATTAAAGGTGTGTGAGATTAAAGGTGTGTGACTTAAGAGTGTGACCTAGAGATCAGATTTAGAGACAAGACCTAAGGGCATGATTAAAGGTGTGATTTAGAGGCATGGCTTAGAAGTGAGACATGTAAAGGCGAGAGGCAGACAGAAGAGAGAGGAGAGAATCAGACTCTTTAGGAGACTCTTTAGGAGACATTTTAGGAGACACTTTAGGAGACACTTCAGAGAGTACAACTTGGAGTACACCTTAGAGTAGGAATTAGGCATTAGGTAGCAGGCAGTTGGAAGAGAACTTGGAAGAAGTAACTTGGAACTTGGAGGCACTAGGGACTAGGAACTAGGGACTAGCAACTTAGGACTTAGGACTTGGACTAAGAAGAGAGACTGAACAACAAACGGGATTGAATCACACTCTGTTTGGTCTCCATTCTTCGAGTCTGTCCTCACTCTCTCTCTCTTGCTGAACCTCGACCCTCGAACTGGAGGGGCAACTTGGGCTGGGATACAGTGGCCGCCCAAACTAGGGGCAGCCCAGGCCTCAACATTTTGCTCAGGCCTCAACATTTTTTTGGTGCCCAGCATGGGGCAGTGAGAATGAGAGATCCAGTGAGGGACTTTACCGGAAGAAGGATCTGCTGATTGTGGCAGGAATGTGCTGCATTGAGAAAGGTAAGGAAAATGGGACAAGCAATTAGTCAACCTGTTTCCAACTCTCTGTTTTGGTTTGCTTCAAGAAAGGTAATGAAAATGGGACAAGAAATTAGTCAGCCTAAATTCAACTCTCTGTTTTGGTTTTGGTGTTTGCTGCTCACATGTGTTAATTTTCTGCTTTTGTTCTTGAATGCTGTCTTTTTTGTTCAAAATAAAAGGAAGCATAAGTTAGAATCCAAAATACAACCAAAGGTTGATGCAATGGTTGTAGATCCCAAAAAGAAGTTACAGGACAAAATTTCTACCCTTAAACAACTGATAGAGTTAGAAAAAGAGTATCAGGATTAAGTAATCAGTTACAGAAATTAAGGACAGGGAAGAGGTTTCAAGAGACTAACTGCAAAAATCCCCCAGATTTTCATGTTCCTCAACCTGGTGTCCAAAGGCAGTCCCTATCCTCTAGCCTTAGTTCAGCTACAGATCAGCCAGAGGAGGGAAATGCTGAGCCTTTTCTTGTATCAGATACCAGAGACACTCAAGGGGTTGCTTGGAGATATGACACAGGGTTTAATTTTCAAATTATTAAAGAATTAAAAAATGTAGTATCTCAACATTGTGCCACTTGCAATTACACTTGCAATTTTAGAGTCTTTGTAGAGGAGTGGCTGACTCCTAGTGATTGGAATACATTAGTGAGAGCAGTTCTTATTGCTGGTGACTATCTTATTTGGAAATCAGAGTATCATGAGAATTGTAAAGAGACAGCTAGGAGAAACATTTAGGCAGGCAATGGTTGGTCCTTTGATGCCTTAGTAGGAAAAGGGCAATTTGCTTCTAGTGATAACCAGATGCAAACCCAGGTTTTTATGCTCAAATTCAAAATGCAGCCATGAAGGCTTAGCATAAACTTCCAGTAAAGGGAGACTGGTGCATCTTTAACAACAGTCAGGCAAGTACCTGATGAACAATTTTCTGACTTTGTTCATCAATTAATGACAACAGCAGGGAGAATTTTTGGAAATGCAGAGGCAGGCATAGATTATGTGAAACAACATGCATATGAAAATGCCAATTCTGCCTGCCAAGCAGCCATTAGATCTTACAGGAAAAAGACAGACCTTACAGGGTATATCAGACTTTGTTCTGACATAGGTTCCTCTTACAAACAGGGCTTAGCTACGGCGGCTGCTATGCAAGGAAAATGTGTAAGAGATTTTTTGGCAAGTAAAGACAGAAAGGCATGTTTTAAATGTGGTAAGCCTGGACACTTTGCAAGAGATTGCAAGGTAGAAAATGAGTTAAGCCAGAGACATCCTGGAAAACAGCCTGTGCTCTGCCCACATTGCAAACGTGGAAGGCATTGGGCTAGTGATTGTAGGTCTAAACAAGATGCACAAGGTAACACCCTTTCTTCTAATCAGGAAAATGGGGACAGGGGCCAGCTCCAGGCCTTGACCCTACTCAAGCCAAAACAAGCTTGTGGAGCAGTCAATGTCCTACCAGCAAACACCAATCCCTTTCAGAACTTAGTCCAGCAACACCAGGAAGCGCAGGACTAGACCTCAGTTCTGCAACCCACATAGTATTAACCCCAGAAATGGGACCTCAGGCCTCACTCACTGAAGTGACTTTATAAGATTCTAAATCTAACTTGGATCAGGCCATAAAGGCTCATGAGTTACATCACCTTAATTCTAAAACCTTAAAAGGTATGTTTAAAATTACCAGAGAACAAGCTAGACAAATTGCTAAACAATGTCAATCATGTGTTAAACTTTTACCAGTTCCTCATTTGGGTGTAAATCCAAAGGGACTGATACCAAACAGTATCTGGCAAGTGGATGTTACTCATAATGAATTTGGCAAGCAAAAATATATACATGTATGTGTAGATACATATAATGATTTCATTTATGCAACATTACAAACTGGAGAAGCAAGCAAGCATGTGATCGCTCATATGTTTGCTACAATCGCTGTATTGTGTGTGCCTAAACAGATAAAAACTGACCATGGCCCAGGTTATACAAGCTCCAGTTTCCACCAATTTTGTGAGAAATTGGGAATACTACATAAAATGGGTATTCCATATAATCCACAGGGCCAAGGTATGGTAGAAAGGGCACACCAAACCATTAAATGTCAATTTGAAAAAATTACAAAGGGGGAATGGTACCCTACCAAGGGATCCCCCAGAAATATCCTTCATCATGCACTCTTTATTTTAAATTTTTTAAATTTGGATTCTGAAGGAAAATCTGCTGCAGATAGATTCTGGCATCCCGATACCACAAAGAATTTTGCAACAGTCCTCTGGAAAGACCCATTAACTGGAACCTGGAATGGGCCAGATCCAGTGCTTATCTGGGGAAGAGGTTCTGTTTACATATATTCCCAAACTGCAGATGCTGCACATTGGCTGCCAGAGAGACTGATTAAACACATAGACAACAATAACAAATCCAGGGAGGAGAAACCCCCTGAGAAGTGTATTTTTTCTTCACAGGAAACATGAAGATGCTTCACAATTGCCTTCAAACTGGAACAGATCAACAAGTAAACCTGACTTGGAAAGTTATCATTGATGAAGGAGACATCACCACCTGAATCTCCAGGGTGGCTCTATTGAACTCTTGATTCCCTGACTTATGATTTAGTGGGGAACTAGATTGTTTTAGATTTAGTTGGAATTTAGATTGTTTAGACCAAGGAGAAAACCCACTACCACAGTTACTATAGTTGTTTTTTGGGTTTGAGATTGACTAGAGCAGGAACAGGGATTTCCTTACTTGTTTTCTTTAGATCAAAGCTATGATCAGTTTTGTATTAGATTCTGATATAAGACATTTATAAACAGAATAGAATAGGCTTACACTTTTTACTCCTCTTATAGAGGGAGTTATGTGTTGCCCTTAAGAAAGAATGTTGCTGTCATACTAATTATCCAGGTGTTGTTAAGTCTCTTGTCTTTTGGGTCCATGCTGTTCAACAAACTGATGGCTTTTGTTCGAGATGCTATTCAAATGAAACCCACACAGGTCCATTATTACAGGCTGGAAGCAGAGGACTCTGAAACCTCTGTCCTCAAGACTGATGAGGATTAACCCCTAACTTACTCCCTAAGCTGGATAGTCAGTGACAGGTAAGAGAGCATACCGAGACCCTTGCCCCTAAAAGAAGGAAGGCCTCACCATCCTAAGACAGGAGCTAAACCAATGGCTGTTGAGTATCCAAGGATGGGAAAGGGAGGCTGGGGTCCTTTGTTCCAATCTAGGACAGGCACAGTTTCTGTAAGTTTTCCCAGCCTTCCCTTTTGAAAAAAATTTAAAAAGTGGGACCTGTTGGGAGCTGACTTTTAGCAGAAAGCAGCTATCAGCTTTACAGCCATCTTGAGCCATATACCCTCACATGAGACTTGTATTACAATAGCCTACAACAGCTGAGCACACTCTGATAACATCTTGCTTTGGATACCCAGGACTTTCCTTGGGTGTGCAAGATTAAAGGTGTGTGAGATTAAAGGTGTGTGACTTAAGAGTGTGACCTAGAGATCATATTTAGAGACAAGACCTAAGGGCATGATTAAAGGTGTGACTTAGAGGCATGGCTTAGAAGTGAGACATATAAAAGGCAGAGGCAGATAGCAGGGAAAGATATTCTTTAGAGAGACTCTCCAGAGAGTGCAGCTAGGAACTAGACACATTATTGAGTACAACTAGGAACTAGGAGGGGTACAACTAGGAACTAGGAGGAGTAAAACTAGGAACTAGGAACTAGGAACTAGGAACTAGTAACTAGGAACTAGGAACTAGGAACTCAAGACTTGGGACTTGGACTAGAAAGAAAGACTGAAGAATAAATGGGATTGAATCACACTCTGTCTGGCCTCTCTCTTGCTGTACCATGACCCTCAAACTGGAGCTGTAGCTTGGGCCAGGATACAGTAGCCGCCCAAAGGTGGGGCAGCCCAGGCCTCAACATTTTGCTTGGGCCTAGACATGTATCTCTTATTCTGATCAGGATGTTTGTTTGTTTGTTTGTTTGTTTTTTTTGGTGGTTAGTTTCTTGAGTATTTTATATGTATTGGATGTTAACCGTCTATTAAATGTGGGGCTAGTGAAGATTTTTCTCCAATCTATAGGTTGCCAATTTGTCTTATTGGTTATGTCTTTTGCCTTACCGAACCTTTCTGGTTTCATTAGGTCCCATTTATGAATTCATTATGTTAGAGCCTGAGCCATTGGTATTCTGTTTAGAAAATTTTCCCCTGTTCCAGTGAATTGAAGACTCTTTCCCAATTTCCCATCTATTAGATTTCCTGTATCTGGTTTTAAGTTGGAGTCCTTGATTCACTTGGAACTAAATTTTGGGCATGGTGACAAATATGGGTCTATTTTCATTTTCTACATATGTACAGCCATTGATTCCAGCACCATTTGTTGAAGATGTTTTCATTTTTCAATTGTGTTTGTTTTGCTTCTTTATCAAATATCAAGTGCCCTTAAGTGTTTTGTTTTATTTCTGGGTCTTCAATTCTATTCCATTGATCAAACTGCCTGTCTCTTTTACCAGCACCATGCAGTTTTTGTCACTAATTTTCTGTAGTAAATCTTGAGGTAAGTGATGGACTTTCCCCCAGCTATTCTTTTATTGTTAAGTATTGTTTTTGCTTTTTTTTTTTTGCCTTTTCAGATGAATTTGAGAATTGCTTTTCCATGTCTTTGAAAAATTGTGCTGGGATTTTGATGGGAATTGCATTGAATCAGTACCTTGCCTTTGGTAGGATGGGTATTTTTACTATGTTGATTCTGCCAATCCATGAGAATGGGAGATCTGTCTATTTTCTGAGATCTTCAATTCCTTTGAGAGACTTGAAGTTGTTGTCAGAGAGGACTTTCACTTGTTTGGTTAGAGTTACCCCAAGATATATTATTTGTGGCCATTGTGAAGAGAGTTTTTTCCCTAATTTCTTTCTCAGCTTATTTATCATTTGTATCAAGAAAGGGTACTGATTTATTTGAGCTAATTTTATATCTGGCCCCTTTGCTGAAGTTGTTTATCAGCTGCAGAAGTTCTCTAGTAGAATTTTTGGGGTCACTTATATATACTATCATGTCATATGCAAATAGTGATATCTTTATTTCCTCTTTGCCAATTTGTTTCTCCTTTGATCTCTTTTGTTGTCCTATTGTTCTATAGCACTTCGAGTACTATATTTAATAAATGTGGGGACAGTGGGCATCCTTGTCTGGTCCCCAATTTTAGTGGGATTCCTTCAAGGATCTCTCCAGTTAATTTGATACTGGCTGTTGGCTTGCTCTAAATTGTTTTGATTATGCTTATGCATTGGGCTTGAATTCCTGATCTCTCCAAAACTTTTAACATGAAATTATGTTGTATTTTGTCAAATGCTTTTACTGCATCTATGGAGATGAACATGTGTTTTTTTCCTCTTGATTTTGTTTTTTAAAAGTGGATTACATTAATGGATTTTCATACATTGAAACCACCTTGTATCCCTATAATGAAGCCTACTTGATTGTGGTAAATGATGGTTTTCATCTGTTCTTGGATTCCTTTTGCAAGATTTTTTTGATAAATTTTGCATGTATATTCATAAGGAAGATTGGAGGTTAGTCTTAAGTTCTCTTTGGATCCTTGTGTGGTTTAGGTATCAGACTAATTGTGACTTCATCATATAAATTAGATAATATTTCTTCTGCTTGTATTTTATAGTTATTTTGAGAAATATTGGTATGAGGTCTTCTTTGAAGGTCTCAGAATTCTGCACTAAATTCCTGTGGCTCTGGGCTTTTTTTTTTTTTTTTTAATGACTAGTATTTCCTACAGCATATGAATCTCTTTAGATGATTTACTGCTCTTGATGTAACATTGGTATGTGGAATCTGTCTAGAATATCATCCATTTCATTTAGATTTTCGAATTTTAGTGAGTATTGTATTTTCTAGTAGGTTATGAGGATATTTTGAATTTCCTCCATTTCAGTTGTAATGTCTTCCTTTTCATTTCCGATTTTGTTAATTTGGATACTACTCCAGGGCTGTTTAATTAGTTTGGCTAGGGGTGTATCTATCTTGTTGATTCTCTGAAAAAAAAATACCAGCTTTTGGTTTTGTTAATTGTATCATTCTCTTTTTTCTATTTGGTTGATTTAGGCCATGAGTCTGACTATTTCCTGCCTTCTACTCCTAGTAGGTGTGTTTGCTACTTTTGGTTCTAGAGCTCTAAGGTGTGCTGTAAGTTGTTAGTATAAGATATGTCCAATTTCTTTTACCAGGGAACTTAGTGCTGTGATTTTTCCTCTTAGCACCGCTTTCATTGTGTCCCATAAGCTTGGGTATGGTGTGTCAATATTTTCATTACATCCAGGAAGTCTTTAATTTCTTTCTTTATGACTTTCCTGACCAAGTTATCATTGAGTAGAAAGCTCTTCAGTTTCCACATGTATGTCACCTTCCTGTTGTTTTTTACTGTCATTGAAGACCAGCCATAGGCCATGGTGATCTGATAGGATACATGGAATAATTGCAATCTTCTTGTATCAGTTGAGGGTTGTTTTGTGACCAATTATATGGTCAGTTTTAGAGAAGGTACTGTGAAGTGCTGAGAAGAAGGCATATTCTTTTGTTTTAGGGTGAAATGTTCTATAAATATCTGTTGAAACCATTTAGTTAATATCCCTATCAGTTTCACTGTGTCTCCATTTAGTTGTTGTTTTAATGACCTGTCTATGGGGAGTGTGGGGTGTTGAAGTCTCCCAATATTATTGTGTGGGGTTCAATATGTATTTTGAGCCTTACTAAAGTTTCTTTTATGAATGTTGGTGCCCTTACTTTGGGGGTATAGATATGCACAATTTAGACTTACTTTTGGTGGACTTTATCTTTAATTAATATGAAGTATTCTTCTTCATTATGCTTGAGAGCTTTTAATTGTAAGACTATTTTATTGAATATTAGGATTGTAACTCCAGCTTGTTTCCTGGGACCATTTGCTTGGAAGACCTTTTTCCATTCTTTTATTTTAACATAATTACTGTCTTTGTTATTGAGGTATGTTTCTTATATGCTGGATCTTGTTTACATGGCCAGTCTATCAGCATAAGTCTTTTATAGGTGACTTTAGCCAATTAATATTGAGAGATATTAAAGACAGATGAATGTTGGTTCCTGATATGTTTGTTTTTGTAGGTGACTTTATGAGCTTGTGGTTCTCTCCTTTTGGCTTTGTTGTGAGATGTTTAATATCTCACCTTTTCCTTGGTGTAGGTTCCTTCCTTGTGTTGATGATTTCCTGCTAGGATCCTTCTGTAGAGCTGAATTGGTAGGTAGATTCTTTTTGAATATGGTTTTATCCTGGAATATTTTGTTTTTTTCCACCTTTGTAGATTGTGAGTTTTGCTTGTTATGGTATCCAGGCTGGCATTTGTGTTCTCTTCAAGTCTGCAATACATCTGCCTAGGCTTTTCTAACTTTCATTGGTCTCTGTTGACTTGGTGTAATTCTGATAGGGTCTACCTTTCTATATTACTTGCCTTTTCCCCTTGCAGCTTTTATTATTCTTTTTTTTTTTGTTATGTGGGTTAGTGTGTTAATTATTATCTGATGAGAGGATTTTCTTTTCTTGTTCCATTTATTTGTTGTTCTATATGCTTCTTGTACCTTTATGGTCATCTCTTTCTTTACATTGGGGAAGTTTTCTTCTATTGTTTTGTTGAAGATATTGTCATGTCCTAGAGCTGGGAATCTTCTTTCCCCTCTATTCCAATTATTCTTAGATTTGGTCTTTTCATTGTGTCCTGAATTTTCTGGATGCTTTGGATTAGAATTTTTTTATGTTCTGAATTTTCTTTGACAGTTGTGTCAATCTCTACTATGGTATCTTCTGCACTCAAGATTCTCTCTTCTATCTCTTGTGTTCTGTTGGTGATACTTACAGCTGTAGTTCCTGATCTCTTTCCTAGGTTTCTATTTCCAGGTTTGTCTCCAGTTTGTTTTTACTTTATTTTTACTCTTTATTTATTTTTATTTTCACTCTTACTTTTATTTGTTTTTACTCTTTAATGTTTTTACTTCTACTTTTATATTTTGGACAGATTTATTCAATTCTTTCACCTGTTTGACTGTATTTTTCTGTATTTCTTTCAGTGAATTATTTATACTCTCCTTAAAGACTCTATTATATTCAGGAGATAGGATTTTTAGGATACCTTCCAGATTTTTAGGTGTGTTGGTGTATTCAGGATTTACTGTGGTGTGGGAATTTGGTGTGGATGATGCCCACCTATATTGGCTTCTTGTACTTACTGTCTTACACTTGCCATTTGACATCAGTTTGTCCACTGTGTTTGCTAGTCTGGGTGACTCTGTCTGGAGTTTGCCACTTTTTTTCCAGAGTTGCTTCAGGTCTTCTGGTAGGCCTCTGGCATTGGCTACAGCAAACTACCTATTGGGCTTTCCAAGTGTGGGCTCTTCAGAGGGGCAGAGAAGCTGCTGATCAGTTGTTCTGGCTTGCAGTATAATTCCTGGAAGGCCTTGAGACTCTAAGGCCTTCACAGGAGCACTTAGGCTGTTGTCTGTGTGATGTTCTTCAGGTGTGTCTACTGACTATGGTTTCTGTTTCCTTGTTTGCATCAGATTAACAGGGAGGTTTTATGTCTGTTGAGGACGTTTCTGTTCATGCCACAGAGCCCAAAGGAGGTCTTCAGCCTGTGGTATCTGTTGCCCAGTTGCCCTGTGTACCGAGGGGTTCCTAAAATGCCTTCTAGCTGTGGTGTCTTCAGGGGAGGTGACAACATTGCAGTTAGAACTATAGTTAGATGGAAGGTGAGTATTCTAAGAAGAAAAATAGTTGGTTCAGGAATTTAGGCATATCTGGGGAATAGAAAGGGAACCCTATGTTGTTTAACCAGGATTAAATTGAGAAAATTGATACTGTAGAGGTTCACAGTTTAAAAGAAAGTCAAGATGTTTGGCTTGAATAAGTACAAAACTGGTGAATTAAATTTCAAAAAGGGCTGAGAGATGACTCAGAAGAAGTGCTTGGAGCCCAAGTGAGGTAGCCTCTGTTCAGATTTTCAGTACCCCATAAAACACAGGAAATAGAGGTGTGTTTCTGTAAATCACAGGAGTAGGTATAGAAAATAGTGAAAAGAGTTTTTCCAGAAACTCCATGATGCTCCGGTCTCACCAAAATTATAAACTACAAATACCAAGAGACATCTCTCAGAAAACTAAGACAGTTTGCAGTGAGATGGCTCAGTAACACAAGCCTGCTAGAATAAGTTTATCCCTGCCATGTGCATGTCAGAAAATGAGAGACAACTTACTCTTTTTTCCTCTGTTTTCACCAACATACTATGTCACATGCATGTTCCCACACATACATAATAGATAAATGAGGTTAATAAATTAAAGAATGTACAAAATGATTGAGAAAGTCCTTTCAAAATTAACTTCAGGCCTTTAGAAATACTTTCACAGGCAAGCACACCTAAACACAGACAAACATCACACACACACACACACAACACACAGGAAAAGTAGGAAGAGGAAAATTAGGAAGAGGAAAATGAATTAATCAAGAATCAAAAATAGAAACTGAGATGGCAGGACGCTTTGCTAGTGTGTGCAAAGTATTTGTTTGGTCCCAGCATCTTACAAAATCAAAGAAGTTGACACATGCCACTGTCAGCACTAAGGAGATTGGATGCATGTGGAACAGAAGGACAATGCCAACCACAACTGTCTTAGGTACTTTAAAGGCAAGCTCATGCTGCATTAGACTCTCTCTGAAAAGAAAGTTAGTTGCTGACTTATCAAGTATGTAATGATTGTTAAAAAATTCAATTACAGATGCTGCTCTAAAATCTTAGACAGAAATGTGAACTTAAAGAAATGTGGAAATTAAAGTATAAAATGGAAAGCAAATAAAAAAGAAAAGAGTAAAGCATGGGCTGGTCTCTAGGAATGGAAATACTAAGGTTGAACAGGAAACGGGAACATTAGCAAAACAAGATTGACATGAAGGTGCACTAATTTGAAATGACTTCCACAGAGACACTCAGACAGTGAAGCAGGGAATGTGTTTTTAATATAGATGATTACAAGGTAGTGTGTTCAGAGTTTAGGTTGATGCAAGCATAAAAACTTTTCTGTCTTTCTCTAGATGTATTCCCCAATTTGGAAATATGATAACTAATGAAGAGAGAGATATGTAGTCATGCCAAAAGAAAACTTATAGGCATAAAATGTCCACATGTAAAGATGTCAGAAGGCAATTTGATGAGTTGGATTTATTATATAAGGTAGGACCTGGGTCAAGTCATCAGATATAGTGACCCTTTGAGCATCTTGCTGACCTCATATACTATATATTAGTGGTCACTCTCAGGCTGTTAAGGGAGGATTACACATACCAAACCCAGACAATATTGAAGATGCTAACAAATGCTTGCTTATAGGAGTCTGATATAAATGTCTATTGAGAGGCACTGCCAGGGCTTGACAGGTACAGATAAGCAAGCCTACAGCCAACAATTGGACTGGGCACATCACCACAATGAAAAAATTAGAGAATGGAGTTGAAGGAGTTGAAGTGGTTTATAACTCTATAGGAAAAACAATAAAATGACGCAACCAGACCTACCAGAATTTCCAGGGGTGAAATCACCAACCAAAGAGTACACATTGAGGAATCCATGGCTCCCGATGCATAAGTATCAGAGGATAGCCTTATTTGGCTTCCATGGGAGGAGTGGCCCTTGGTCCTGTGAAGGCTAGAAGCCCCAGTGTTGCAGAATGCCAAGGTGATGAGGTAGGAGTGGGTAAAGATGTGTGTGAGTATGCACATAGAAACAGTGGGAGGGTGGATAGGATAGGTAATTTTCAGAGGGGATACCAAAAATTGGGATAATGTTGGAAATGTAAATAAATAAATAAATATAAATAAATAAATAATGAAAATATTTATATTTAAAAAAATAGAGAAAATTGGTTATTATGGCGAAATTGATATGACAGGACTGAACATGGATAATTCAAGCTGCAAGTAGCAATGTAATGTCTTGTGTCTTTCTCTTATTTATACAATCTGAGTGTCCAGCATCTATAGACCTCATGACACTGAGACTGAATTTTTATGTGATCCTACATTAGACTATTGCTTGTTCATGAACTTACTAGCCTCTATTACTGAATGTTGTTGTTTGAATGTGAATCATATCCTATAATCTTGTGTCTTTACATATTTGGTCCTCAGCTAATTGTGTTATTTACCAAGATTGTAGATCCTTAGTAGGGTAGAGCCTAGAGATTTTATATACTGACCTACTTCCTGCTGATTTTGTTTCTGAATTTAAGATGACTGAGACTATCTGGTCATTTTCTTGTTTCTCCATTCCTAGATTCAGGTAGTGGCAAATCTTTTTCACTATGATGGATTAACACTCTTAAACGAGGTGCAAAGGATAACTTGTCTTTGCTCAAATTGCTTTATATCTTATTTTAAATTATTGTTGTAATTGTGTGTATAGGGGTGCTCATGTATGACACTGTATGTCTGGAGGATGTTGAAAACATAATAACTCTTCAAGTTCTGTTATGTGGACATGATATGTTCCAAGTGGTTATTGGGTTGAAGGCATGACCCACAGAATAGGAATATTAAGGCAATAAGACTGTGACAATTTAAATAGAAGAGGAAGATTTTACTGAAGAGAAGGTTTTAAAACATAAGTGTGTGTGTCACCAAGGTGAGGAATAAAGTTCCATCCAAAATATTAAAAGGTGAGAAAATAAAATGTACTTCCTGAAGTAGTCCCCTGGCTTCTATTGATTTGAAAAATACATGTACAAAAAGATATACCTGCCACAATAAAATAACAGAAAAGAAAAGAGAAATAGAGAAAAGAAGAGTGGAGAAATGGGGAGAAGAAAAAACAGATATAGTGAAACTTAGAGACAGAGAGACAGAGACACATAAACAGATAAAAATCATGATGTTCAATATCCATGAATGAATTAACATCATCTTGGAGAACATTGGGATGGGAAGGGCCAATTCTTTTCTCCTAAAGTAAATATTATTATTATGATGAGTAGTAGCAGTAGCAGTATCAGTAGCAGTAGTAGTAGCAGTAGTAGTAGTAGTAATTATTTGCATTCTAGCCATCGCACCCTGTCCTAGTCCACACTCGCACAGTTCCTCATCTCAACCCTGCACTCCTGCCTCTGAGAAGATGCTTCCTCCAATCAGACCCCCTCACTATAGCTTCAATTCTCTTGGAGTATTAGGAACCTTTTTTCTACTGAGTCCAGACCATGTGTTCTTCTGACATATGATATGTATATATATATCTATATCTATATATATAGATATAGATATATATACATATATATATATGTATATGTATATCATGTATAATATACATACATACATACATAAATGTATATATGTGTATATACATATATGTATATATGCATATATATACATATATGTATGTGTATATATATGTATATGTATATATATGTATATAATATGCATATCTTATGAGAGAGAGAGAGAGAGAGAGAGAGAGAGAGAGAGAAGAGAGAGAGAGAGATTATATGCATACAAGTAGCTTCAGATCATCCAGTGAATGCTACCTGGTTGTTGGTTCAGTATTTGTTGACTACATGGTTTCCTAGTTAGTTTAGATTGCTGATTTTCCAATGGGGTCCCATGCATTTAGCTTCTTCAGTCTTTCCCCTAGTTCAACATTAGTGGTTCCCGACTTTACTACAATGGATAGGTGTAAGTATCTGATTCGGTTTCAGTCAGTTTTATAAAAGACCTCTCAGAAGATAGCCATTACAGTCTCCTCTCTATAAGCACATCAGTGCCGCACTATGAGATGGATACAATGTTAGGCTCTTTATTAGACCACCTTTCCTTTAATATCTTCATGACTTTAATCATTGCAGTTTTTTGACATGAACAATTCTGAATCAGAAATTTTGACATGTTTAGTAACACTGTTCCTGCTCTTAAGGCAATGACTATGTAATGGAGATGAACTCTGAGTTTTCTCTCCACACCATTGGGCATTCTTCATAAGGTCAGCCACATAGTGTCCTGAGAGTGGGTCACCCAAACTCCCAACCCCCTGAGGCTGCATTCTGCTTGCCCTCTCTTCTTCTCTCTTGTCCTCATCATATGTGCTCTTTTGGTCCCCTCCCAGTCTCACCCAGGTCATGCCCCTCATAATTATTTTCTGCCCCCTTCTAATTTGGGTATTTTTGCATTCACTGCTGGTAAGATTTTAAACTGAAACTTGTAAACCCACTGTGGAAAACAATTCAGTGTTTCTTCAAATAATTGGAAATATTTCTACCTGAAGAACCAGCTATATCACTACTGGACATACACACCAAAACATGCTAGAAAATATAACATAGACACAAACTGCACTATTTCATTGCAGTCCTATTTGTAATGACCAGAAGGAAGAAATAGCTCAGATATTTTTCAATGGAAGAGTGGATAAAATAATGTGAAATATTTTCACAATGGAGTACTAGTCAGGTCTTAAAACTGCTGCATGTTTAATAACAATTCTGAATACAGTTTATGATGAAATGATATCCTTAGTACACAAAATGTCCAATATTAGATTGAGTAAGACCCTGTCCCCACCTAGATGATGTAATGGTTAAGGTAGAATGATACAGAACAGACAACTTGCCTATATGACTCAATCCATTTCTCATCATTTCACAGAGAAGACTTAGGGGGCCAAAGTCAGTACTTTATGAATGACTATAGTTGTGCAAATGAGGATGTAAAGACATTCTGCAAAGAGTGAACAGGAGTTAGTGATATAAGACCTGAGGTCAAACTAACAATTCTTTCAACTCAACCTCATCAGTGCTGGCATGCTGTTATGTACTATCATGCCAGGTTAAAACATTGACTAAATTCACAAGGATATTTTTGTTCCTTCAGAGGGTTTTATAAAGCAACAGGGACAATGTGTTGGCTTCATGCCTCCCTGGTGTTGAGGAATACAGCAAAGTTTGCTGAGTTTAGCAATTATCTAACTGAACATGAAACAATGAAGTGAGCATTTTTCTCCTATCATACTTTCTGGAAGTATCAATGAGGAAATTTCCAGAAGACTATAGAAACAAAATAAGTCATGGATGGTAAGGTTATTGATGGACACAGATATGTTTGTGTCTCTTTTACTGGCAATTTTTAATCTGGCCATAAAGTGTAAAGCAAGGGCCCCAAGCAGGTATGAATTCTGAAAAATATTCATGCATTTTAGCTATGATTGAAGGGGAAATTTTGTGTGTGTGTGTATTTAGGTACATTTATGTCTAGGGATATAAATGCATGTATATCAGTTCAGAAATAATTTTGGCCATGCATTCTCACATAATGCAGTGCAGATTCTTTGTTTAATAGATTTCAAGTAGATCAAGCTGGCTGTTCATGAGTAGTAAGGATCATACATGTCTTTGTCTTCTAATTACCTGGAGTACAAGAATGTACCACCATGAAGAGTTTTTTTTTTTACTTGAGTTTCAGTATACTAACTAAACACAATTCTTCAAGATCAATAACCAAGTATTTTACTCACTGTGATATCTAATCTACAGTACTGGGGCTGAAGTTAACTTTTATGGTTTGTTGTTAAATGTCTAACATGATTACCTACATGCCATAATCTTCTCAGTTTTTTGGAATAAAAGTAATATAGACTGTAAAATTTGTAACAGAAGTCAAAATTTCTCAGAGTAAGAGAACCCAGAAAAGCCAAGATCCAGTATATATTAGATATTGTTCTTTGGAGGGACCATAGGCAACCTTTAAAACTTGGAAATTAGTTCATCAGGCATGCATTTAAGAGACTAAAACATTCAGGCCACAAAAGTGGAAACATAGAAAACAAGGATATCAGTCATTAAGAGAATGTGTGTCATAGTTCAAAGGTTTTTATTTTTATATTGTCTTATGAGAGAAACAAAACAAAATACAGAAACAAAGGTACCAAGGCATCTGTCAGGGTTTTCTTCAAATAAATTTAAATAAAAATTTTTCTTCTGATTTTAAAATTTTAGTTGGTTCTTCAACATATTGCCATCAACTTATTGTAACTATCATTTCTGTTATTAGTAATGTCCATATAACTAAAAATTTTTGGTAGAAACAGTTTGTATCAGCTTATAATGACAAGTTATAGTATCACTGTCATAAAATTGCAGTGGCAAAATCCTGAAGCATCTAGTTATATCCCATCCATATTCAAGATAGAGGGAAGTGAAGTCATGTGTGCTCACTGCTTCACCTCCTTGATTTTACTCAGCTGAACTTCTTCATTAATACACAGAACTGCTTGCCTGGTCTAGGAATGAAGCTACCCGTAGTCATCTAGGTCTTTGAACAACAGCTAACATAATGAACTTAATCTTGTACAGACATAGTCATAGTCAAACTTCCCTTAACAATTCCTCTTTGAACCTCTTTTACAAGTTACTCTTGTTTTTTAAATCTAAAAGTAAATTTTAAACTTACATCTTGGTGTTT